>NW_026590699.1:7982069-8137923 GCF_907164565.1 Psammomys obesus
ACACACACACACACACACACACACACACACACACACACACACACACATATACATCGAGACCATTTTTAAAATGTACTTATTCTATCCATTTCATGTGAGGAATGGCTGTTTTGTAAAAATGCACATTTTTAGTAGTCATTTGGCTTTGGATAGAAAACAAATTCAAAGTGAAATCTCTCCCAAAGTTATAATGAAATGGATGCCAACAGCCATAAAAGAAATCACGCCAAATATTATCATCACTCCCTAAAGGAAAACAGAGTCAAGGGTTTTCCAAGTCCTAAGGAGAGTTATGGCAAATGCTGTTTGGGCAATTGGCTTGTTGCAGCTCTTGGAACCTAGCATCCATGAGCCCCACACTGGGTGGCTTTGGGACTTTCACTATGGCTGCAGCCAGGTGCCAGGTGGGTCGTCCCACTACAGACCCAATCTCATTGTCCTCTGCATCCTAAAGAGACCAATACAATTGGTAATCCTCAAGGTATAGCAGTAGAGACATCAAGATATGTTTATCTCCTACCCCAAATTGTGATTGAGGGGAGAACTTACATAATTTCATGTAGAATACAGCCAAAAAGAACCATGAGACATCTATAAACACTGGTGCGGGAACTAACAGAAAGTAGGCTAAGCAGCAAGGGTCAGGACTGTGAGCCAGGAGCTTTGATGGAGTGTCACCAGGCTGCTGGGAGACTGACACTAACCCTGCTGACATTTAAGCTCAGAGCTGCACTGAATGGTTTGCAAACTCATCTGGGCTGAGCGCCTGTGTGCACTCACCTTTCTGGCAGGTTACAATCTTCCGCTGCAGCTGCAGCCACAGGTCACTGAGCTGGTCCACATGCCAGTACTTCAGGAACACTCTGTGGGCTCCCACCTGCAACGTGAACAGCAGGGTCAGAGCAAGAAGACGTCAGGGGGACGGTAGGAAAACGAGCAGGCAGGGAATGTTTAGAGCAGAGAACTGGGAATGACAAATAACAAAATTAACCAAGGTATTATCTCTTGTTTCACAGCACATGTTATTTCATCAAACGGTAGAGCAATTTGTTCCGGAACATTAACTGGCCACATGCGCCTCATCACCAGCGTGTGAAAATATGTACCTGTGTGCTGCTGACCTGGCGGCTGCACTGTGGAGCTGGCCTCACTCTTTGTGTAAAGATAGCACCACCCTGAAAACTCTCCCATATCAGGGCCCCTTGTCTCCCAGGAGTGGCTTTCTGTTCCCACTCTCCCCACTCACAGCAGGGAGGAAGGACCTGGAGCAGTACAAAAGAACCCAACCCCCCAGACAAGCACTAGAGGCATCTACCTGCGCTCATTCACTGCACTGGCAAAGATGGCTGCAAGGGCCAGCACCGGCAAGAACAGCCGCTCAAGGAAGCATCTTAAAGCCAGAAAGCTAAGCCACAACCGTGCGATTTTAAAACTACTTTTAACTGTGTGTTGCACTTCTTGTCTAAGAAACTACAGGGGGAGGAACACAGGAGGGCAGACCCTGACAAAGCAAGTGTTCCAAGGCATCTGGGAAGCGGGAAGGAAGAACTGCTGTGCCCTAGCAGGAAGAGTGGAGGGTGCCTGAAAGGCTGTGTCAAGACCAAAGGCTGTCCCCATAACTTTCATAATCATGAGCTTGGCACTCGAGACAACTATGTTAACATAAGAAGACTAATGTGTGTGCCCCCAAGCGTGTGTAGGGGATGTCAAAGTGACAGCAGCTCTTGGCCTATGCCATACAGCAGTGACACTAGAGGCTGGCATGTGTGTCCACACCATCAGGGAGTGGGCAGGTTTATAGGTCACACTTGTCCAGAGGAGTCTATGTGCCTTTTTAGAGTAACTCTAAACATGTCTGGTAGACGCCAGCTTCCCAGTGAATCTTTGCAACTGTGGTCCACTGTGTGACTGAATGACAGTGTCAGTGTGACCCTGGGCTTGCATCCTGCCAGCTGGGAAGGTCAGGCAGGTCAGAGGAGAGAGCCCTCTGCCCCCTTCCTCACAGCTCTTGGGCTGAGTAGCCACGCACTTATTTAGTTTTCTCTCAGTCATCTGGAATCTGAGACAGTCACATGGGAGGGTTGCTTCTGATCAGAGTCCATTTTTCACTTGTTATACTGCAGTTCTCTTTCTCTCACTGTACTGGCTGATTCTGCGTCAACTTGACACAAGCTGGAGACCTCAGAGAGGAAGGAGCCTCAGTTGAGAAAAATGCCTCCATGAGATCCAGCTGAAAAGCATTTTCTCAATTTCTGATCAGTGAGGGAAGTCCCAGCCCATTACTGGGCTGGTGTCCTGGGTTCTATTAAAAAAAAAAGCAGGCTGAGCAAGCCATGAGGAGCAAGCCAGTAAGCAGCACCCTCCATGGCCTCTGCATCAGCTTCTGCCTCCAGGTCCCTGCCCTGATTGCGTTCCTGTCCTGACTTCCTCTATTGATGAACTATGATCTGGAAATGTAAGCCGAATAAACCCTTTCCTCCCCAATAAACCCTTTCCAACCCTTGCTTTTGGTTGTGGTGTTTGTTGCAGCAATCGAAACCCTAAGACAATCACTGTGTTCCACAATTTATGGCTTCTTTGCTCATCTACCTGCTGACTTTCTTTGGTAGTGGGCAGGAAGTGCACTTGGCCCAGTCTCTGAGTAGAACAAATCTGTGAGATGCACATGGGAAAGGAGGAAGTTACTTCCTTCTGCACCACAGTCTGTGGGACTCAGGTCAGCGTGGGAAACTGAACCCCAAACAAAACACATCCAAACCCACATTGTGGCAGGAACCTCCCTCACAATGGCAGCAGTCTGAAACCCCAGAGAGACCTCGTTCATGGAAGCAGAGTGCACAGACCAGGGAAGGTGGTGCAGGAGGGAACCCTAGCCTGCAGCCTCGCCTTCGTAGGTCTTGGGAAGGAAGCAGCTGGACACAGAGAGAGACATTTCCCAAAGTCAGTCAAACACCGGAGCAGGCTTATGTGGAACACGGTGTGTGCGGAGCTTTGGAGAGAGGTGGGTGATCCTCGTCCTCAGGAGTGGGCGGTTTATCATGGGATGATGGCAGCGGGAAAACCCTGCTCTGTTCAATGACTGCTCACAAGGACTTGGAGCTCCAGAGCTGTGATCAAGGGAGGATTCCCACCTTTTCCATTCCAAGGGCATCTTGAAGAGCGGGAGGAGTTGTCGTGAAAGACCCTTGGAGGTACAGCTGTGTGACAGAGAGGAGGAAGAATAACTTCCTAGAGGTGGTGGCACACCAGGAAGGGCCTGACAGCAGAATGCTGGGTGTGTGTGTGTGTGTGTGTGTGTGTGTGTGTGTGTGTGTGTGCAACTTGGCTATGCTGGAAGAGTAGAGCCTCAAGTCTAAACTTCATAAAATAATTTTGGAACTTTGGGTTGAATTTTGTGAAGCTCATTTTAAGTCAGCCTGGACAGTAGACTGCCCTGATGTGTTTTGGGAGTAAGCAGTGGGTGAGCAGGCAATGTGCAGCCATGGAGCATTTGGGCTTGGAAATGTTCTGCATCTGCTGCTGGTGTGTTGGCTGGCTCCCGGTCACCCTTCCTAACTGATTTCTGTGCTCATTTCCACAGTCAGGTTCAAAACCAGCTTCTGAGCTTCCAGTGGGGCGTCCGTGCCCCTCATTTTGGTTCTTAGGGACCTAGGGACCAATTCTTCATTGTGTTATTGGTAAATTCTATGGCTACATCTCTTGAAGGACAGAGATACTCTTGAAGAATGAAGCACTAGGGATGCAGATGAGGACCATTCAGATATTAAGAGAAGAGAATAGACGACAAATTGTATAGTTTTGTATAATGTGGCTCATCAAGGCAACAGAGAAGACCTTCTGAGCCATGAACCACCCCTCAGAGGAACTGTGAACTTAAATCGGGCCCTGACCCCTTTCGGTGAGCCAGCTTCAATGATGGCATCCAGCAGGTGATCGAATAAATGGTAGAGGGAGTAGAGGGAGAAAGACGAGCAGACTGGAAACGGTCGACAGTGGGACATGGAGGGAGCAGCGGGACCCGATGCTCAGCTGTGAGGAGGAAAGGAAGGATGCTGGGGTAGGACTAAAAATGTAGCCATGCCTCCAGAGTTCTTGGTCAGTGCTTGGTACAGCTGTGTCCGTGTGAGTCTCTGTTGATGGCACAAAACCCTAGACTCTGAATGAGAAGGACACTCCCGGGTTTCTGAGCCATCAGGAAGAGGATGGGAGTCTGAGCTCATTGCGAAATGGCTGAGACATCACTGTAATTGTATTCAGACAGCTTTGAAAAAAAAAATCTCTAGTTCAAACACTGGGGCATAGTCTACAGGTTGCCAGGGGACAAAGGAATTTACGGTATCTGTCAGTTATAGGGCACACTCTACAGATATCCAGAGATGATGGGCCTGACAGTGCTTGGTGCCCTGTAACTCATTTGCCAATTAGGAACATTTGGAGACATTCTTTGGAAGTTTCAGCATTTGTCTGATTCTGATGGCCTTTTTTAATTTTCATTAAAAAAAAAAAAACAAAACACTGCATCAAATTGTCCATCCCCAAGAGATAGCATAAAACTCTCCAGGTACCACACAGTTTCAGGGCTGTAAGCACACAGTTAAACCAGGGTGAACGACCTGATTTCCCCAAATGCTGACCAGGTCTTTGTAGGGAGTGCTCTCCACTCCTTCTACAGTCTCTCAACTGTGTGGCAGATGTCAGCTCTCACTTCTCCTGCTTATTTATTCTGCCTTCAAAAGATGATACATCCACACCAAGCCCTTCTTCTGCACAAGAGGAATGAAATTAGCAGGTTGTTGCTATTTCAGAGATCTTCCTGAGACACTGTTCAGATTTAGTCTCTTGCTCTCCATGATGCCAAGGATTAATAAGAACAGAGGCCTCCCAGCCCCTCGAAGTGACACCTGGACCAGATGCCTTGAATCTGGAAAGCGAGGGATCTCCACGGCCAGCAGCAGTTTATGCCACTGATTGGGTAAACAATGCCGCCCAGACTGCCCTCTAAGTCCTGCAAATGGCTGTCGAGGTGTCCTATGTTGACTCTCAGAGCAAGACTCGGCAGATTCCGGTTCAAGGACTCGGTTCTCCGCCGTGGGTGGTCTGGTCACACTCTCCCCTGCAAGGCTGTTTCTCACTAACTACACACAGGGCTGGGAGTCCCTTTTGTGCACTCCTAGAGGCAGAGTGCTCTTATCTGAGACAAAAGTGCTCATGTCACTCTGACCCCCATAAGAGACATCTGTGAATCACACCATCAGGATGTTCCCCAGGAGAACATTAGGATCGTTTTGCTTTGAAGTGACAGATTCTGGAGGATTAAACAAGACTGTCATTGATGACTTCCAAAGCTCCAATTATTGCTCCAGTTCTTGGGGACCTTTTCAGAAACGTGGGCTGTGGAGGCAGACAAACACGGGACCAGTACTTGGTAGGGTGTGGGTGGCATGGGGGCCGTATTGGTACAGAGGTAACAGGAACCCTGTGACTCTCTCCTCATTCCCTGAGGGCAGTGTTAGGACCACCGTGTGTTTCTGGCAGTGCCTTTGAAATAGATCTTGCGAAGGAAGAAGTATATGGCTATTATCCCTGGATAATTCATGTGGGTCACACTTTCTTTCTGCCTTCATGAAAAATGAAGAAAATGAACATGGAACTAATCTTACGAACAGTACAGGAAGCAGTATTGCCTTTCTCGTGTCCACAAACTCCTGTGAACTTGAAGAAGACAAATCCATTGTCTGGATGCCCTGCCTCTTCAGTAGGTAAGGCAGAGAATAGTGCTAGGGTCTGCTGTCTCTGTTTGACCAAGGGAGAGGGTGTGTGAGAAGATGCATGAGTGATTCTGGCTACACACAGGTGACATGGAAAAGTTGTTTAGAAAGGATACTATGAGGACAAATGTGCCTCCAGAGGGGAATATACGCAGATCACAAGAGGGGCTGTGCAGAGACCATGCAGGTTGAGCCTGTAGACCTGGCCTCGTTGAATTCCTATGCCTTCCATGTCCTAGAAGAGGAGAAAGTGACCTATATAATGGAAGTCCTCAGAGCTGGAGGCAGACAGGTGATTAGTCTGGGCTCTCTGTGCACCAAGCGACCGTGTGACATTTCAGTGTGATTATTCATGCCATGAGCATCTTGAAGTGTGGGTCTGGTTCAACAGGTTGGGAGGTTGGGATGCGGCCTGAGGCTTCATGTCTCTGTCGGCTGGAGGCCGCCATGGTGTGGGTGGGTGTGCAGACTGTGTCCAGGTGCTGTGTTGTCAGTCTGACAACAAAGGTCTGTCAGTCGCTCACTCTTGGAGCTCACTCTTGGAGCTTTCCATCCTGTGTGTCACCTCCACGTCAGCGTTGGCTGGTCCTCATGTGTCTATACTCCGTGATCCCTTTACCCCAAAGAAGCTCCCACCACAGATGACTTACACAGCTACAGGTTGAGTCCAGGCCTAGGGGACCTGCTGCCAAAGGTACACACGGGATTTCACATTTCTAGACAGGATTCTCCTGCACTCTCCTCTTCCTGCGTTGAGTTCACCTCCTGCATTCCCACCTTAGTGAGTGAAAGGGCCACGTGACTGGATGTCCCTGAAGCACCTCGGTCCCCAGATATGCGCAAACATCATTTCTCCCACACACCCATCCACAGACACTGTTTCTCTTCCGGGCCAGCAGACGAACCAACACCAATGTACGGGGGCGGAAACACGGGGTGTGACCAAGCCTGCTCACAGCTGTCCGTTAGGTCCTGTTTAATGACAGCACATTTCACATTCCCAGGGAAATTCTTTTCAGCATGGGATGACTGTGACCAAAGTCCTCCA
Source organism: Psammomys obesus (assembly GCF_907164565.1). Classification (NCBI taxonomy): domain Eukaryota; kingdom Metazoa; phylum Chordata; class Mammalia; order Rodentia; family Muridae; genus Psammomys; species Psammomys obesus. The sequence goes on from NW_026590699.1 coordinate 7,988,886, forward strand.
CCTGACTCTCTCAGTTCTCTGCCTGTTCTTGGAGTCATCTTGAATACTACCTTTTTGAATACTCTTGAATGCCACCTTCGACTTAACCATCTTGGAGAAACTTTGGTGTCTCCATATAGGCTGCAAGTCAACATGCAAACTCCTGGAATTTGCCTTCAGAGCCCTCTGTAGCATGATTATTTGTCTCTGAGAGGGAGCCCTTTTTCCTCCTGTGAAAAAGAGGCTATTTACTGTCATTTCAGCTTCCTACTCACTCTCTGAAGCAGAAAACTGCTGTGAGCAATCTATATACCAGCAGAGGCGGATACCTAGACACACAGTCCTTGCTGAATGATTCACTGCTCGTCAGGGTTGTGTTTGGTAATTTCTCTCTATTTCTATGTCTATAATTATGGGTCCATGCTACTTGTATAGATTATATTTTAATGGCAAATACCTTTTGAGGATGAGTTTCTTTGCTTCAAACAAAATACTTGATTTTCATTATTACTGGTCAGAATCAACCTTTAAATCTCTACTTTTTCTTGAGCTAAAACTATACACTATTTTGGTAACTGCTTTATGTTTCATGACATTATAAAAACAACAACAACAACAAAACAAAACAAAATAGCTGCACTAAAAGTAGCCATCTTCTTTTACTGGGATGTAAAGGTTCCAGGAAGACTCCGGTACCTTCTGAAGGCCCCTGTCGATGTCAGCTTGCCCCTCTGAGCTGATGCGAACAGTATGATCTACCATCTCACTGTTCTGCTATCTGCAGAGGCCCCCAGTTGGCTTTGTTTTTGCTTCCTGCAGATCTGAGAATGTCATTGTGCTCCTGCAAAACACTGTTCTATTTTTACTATGCAAAGCAGTTTCTGTGCCTACCAGGTCAATTCTTCTCCACAGAAGCACCCTACAAAGCCCAGCATTCCTCTGTGTGCCATGAAGAGTCCATCTCTGTGGGCTAGTGCCTCGCTGTCTCCAAATGCACAACTTCCTGGTATGCTGGGAACTGTCCACTGTCCCCATGCCACCTATTTTCACTCTTATTTCCTCAAAGCACATGGGAACTTTGCTTGTAAAATCTTCCCAACTGTCATACAGAGTCTTACATCATTTTCCACCTGTATACCCTAGACACACACACACACACACACACACACACACACACACACACACACATACACATAAACACACAAACACACACACTTCCACTCTCTCTTTCTGGGACCACTGAGCAAGTAGAATATGATCCATAATTTCCAGATGCTCAGACAAGTGACTACTGTTCTCAGCTCCCTTCTCTCCATGCTCATATTTTTCTTCCTGGATGCTTTGTTTGGCCCCTTTGAAAGACAGCCATTATTTCCATAATACATAAAATTTTATATTAATTATACTCTGAAAAGCTCAACATGTTACATTTTCATGGTAGCTTTGAAAAATCTACTAAACAGAAATGTTTTTATGTACAGTCTGGCTTTGAATGTACTTTTAAACATGCTCAAGGATAAATTTATACAAAATGCAAGCTCTCTTTGTTATAAATAGACTGCTCTCAAAGCTTCACTGCAACATGGGAGGCATGCTCAGAACTACACATATCTGACAGAGTGCCGGGTAGGCTGGTATCGGAAGAAGACAGTGTGCCTTGAATTACACGGAATTGTACTTCAGGAAAATTAATTACTCTCACCTAGAACAGAACGGTCTTCAGGGTGGGCAATGATGAACTGAACTACGGTTTTCAGCCCACCAGCAGACTGGTCTCTGTGTGATCCTATATATTATTTTACTATGTAAACAATGGCCAAGAGTCTTCATAAAGATATCTCGTTCCCAGAGACATATATTGTCAAGAGCGATGGAAAACTGTGCCCCCACCAACAGCAGAGTACAACAGTGTTCTGGACGCAGTGTCCATTCAGGGGACACTTTTAGCCTTCCAAACAAAGGCCTATGTGACACAGAGAATGGTCACCTCTCCCAAGGAATGTGTCAGCCATGGTCCGAAGGAGCGATGGCACCCCAGAGGGACACTGGGAAGCCACAGGAGTGCTGGGCTGTAGGTGCACGCATATGAGCCTGTTCTCAGTGCCCGCCTGGGCTCTGCCACTCTCTGATGGTTGCTTTGCTTCTAAAACTACGAGTATCCTTGGCGCTCCTTCCTGGCATCTCATGTCATATTGTTGACCACAATTTTAGAAACTCACAGCTACTTACATTGCTTTCTTATTTCCCCAAAACCTACCAGGCAGCGTGTTCCCTGGGGCTCTGTTGAGCTATTTTCTACACTTAGTCCCTGCCATCTTTCTGCATGTTGGTCATGGTTTCTTTTAATCCAGTTTAGACTTACTAAAGACCAAGCATACTCCTTATCTACACTGATGTTCTGACACTAAGGACTCCATCTTACATCTGGAACTTTATAAGTGTGCATCCTGCTGGGTGTAGAGTGCAGCCCTTTGCTTCCTGTACCCCCTTGCCTGCCATCTCTTCCCAGCCACCACTGTCCCTGTGCTGGCCTATCACAAACAGCATGAGTTTGCTTGCTGGTGTCTCAGCCCTTTTCTTCTTCCCACATAAGCACGTTGAAGTTGAACTTGTATGTCAGGCTGCACCTCTCTCTTCCTTATAACTTGTTGTGGGAAAACCCCAAAGGTGGTGGTGGTGGTGGTGGTGGTGGTGGTGGTGGTGGTTCTTCTCCTCCTTCTTCTTCTTCTTCTTCTTCTTCTTCTTCTTCTTCTTCTTCTTCTTTTTTCTTTCTTCTTCTTTCTTCTTCTCCTTCTCCTCCTTCTCCTTCTTGTAATTCATGGTGTATAACAAATGCTCTGAACACGTGTAGAAAACCAACTAAGGGTGATTACTACAAAGGTAAAGATTGAGAATCCCTGACGGAGCGACTTCGCCTGCCCTCTCAGTTGGCTGCCAAGGCATCAGCTGTCACGCACCACTGCCAGTTCTGCGTGGTCTCCTCCACTCCAGCATCAGCTTACTTCCTCCCCTGGGCCCTCCTGCTCTGCCCTTCTCGCTGCTAGCTCCTTGTCACCCCTCAGAACTCAGTGGTCTGGAAACTGCACAGAAACTCTTCCACGATCTCCACTGCCCTGTCTAAACCAAGTTCTTTTGATCTTTGCCTGCAGTGTTCTTGCTTCTCTCCCCTTGTGGACCCTATTCTGCTTGACTCTCACCCATTCTCCCCTACTGGACTATAAACCATCATCCTTGCAGTGTGTAAATTCGAGAAAATAAACACTCCTATTACACACTTGGAATCAATAAACAGGGCAAATTAGGCGTAGGCACAGGCAGTTTCTATTTAACCTTCTAGATCTGGTGCTATCATAAGCCAATCACATGAAGGTCTGTGCCACTGAAACACAGAGAGAACATGAGAAACAGGCACACTCTGTGTCTTACAAACTGCATAGTAAAGAGTATGAGAAAATGGTTTGTAAATGTGAGTGAGGGCCCCGGCAGGGCTATCTGTAGTGGTCATTCCTAAAGGGTTCCCTAATTTTCTTTTCAGTTGTTTCAAAATCAAGAATGTGTATCATTTTATTACAAAATGCTGATGTCTACATATACCATGTGTATGTGTGTGTGTGTGTGTGTGTGTGTGTGTGTGTGTGCAGGTGTGTTGCTGTTCAGCACATGGAAAAGGAGGGGATGAGATGTGAACATATGAGCCTACCTAGAACGCTGTCTTCAGAGAGGTGCTGAAATTGCTAATGTTGAATTTTTTCTCAACAGTTAATTCCAGAGAAAAAGGAGTAATAGATAAAAAGACATTTTATAGGCTATTTTCTGGCTCATAGTTACAGGAGATTTATGAAGTGCTCCTGGAGTGATAAAATAAAGGTTATAAACCATTAATTTATTGTGCTAATAAGAGCTGAGGGCCTAACACAACCGCCTCATCTTCAAACAGGGTGGTTAAAACTTTAACAGTATCTTTGCCCCTGCTCTCGCTATCTTCTCCCTACTGTACTACCTTAGAGTAATGAAATAATAAATATTTTATCTGGGTGGTTTTATTTAACATTATAGTAAATGCTCCTCTTGCTGTTCTCTGCACAGCTCAGGTGAATCCTTAAAATCACAGGATGAAGAAGGAAATGTGGGCTATTCTGTCAAAGTCACGTCCAGAAGGCAGGGACAGAGAAATGATGGCTGTAGAAGCTGTTTGTTGTGGTTAGTAAGTAAGCACAAGCCTTGGGGGCTGTGTGGGTTAGTTCAGCCTGGGCCTCAGCAGAGGAGGTTCTTTGAGCAGGGACGGCAGGTACCCCAGGAACCCCTCACTGTCCATGTGCAGTCAAGGAGCAGAAGAGCACAGAGGACCCTGTGGGAGTTGGTGTCAGGAAGACTGCAGCCAAACTGGTTTCTGAGTATGACAGTACTCACAAACTCACACCTGTGGTCGCCTGTACAAGACCTGCACAAGGCCGAGCCACACAATTCCCCAGCACAGCACAAGAACCACCCCCACCGCTGTGGCTGAGAGTGACTGACAGCTTCCTTTCAGGGGATGGCCCCAAACACATAAGGCTATGGTGAGAACGAACTGGAATCAATGGGCAGAAAAGGGGGGTAAGAGATTGGACTGGGCTGAGGCCTGGGGGCCTAGGACCATCGCAGAGGAGTTGGGGGAGGAACTGAGGTGAATAGAAGCCAACAAATCATGTACATGTGTGAAATTTCTAGCTGTAATACTACATTAAAATTTAAAAAATAGGATCGGGCTTCTATGAGTGATTTTTTTTTGTTTCTTCCAGTCTCTTAGTCTGTCTCTCTTCCTCTATTTCACAGGCACTTGAGCACACACACATGAACAGAGAGAGACTACACACACACACACACACACACACAGAAATATAAACACACATATACACACGCACACACACACAAACAGAAAGATACCACACACATGCACAAAAACATAAGAGATACCATACACATGCACACACACAAGAACACACACATGCACAGCACACACACATGTACACATGTGCACACACAGAGAGACCATGCAGACTCACACACAGACCACACACACACACACACACACACACACACACACACACACACACATTTCCCATTGCATAGGCGCTCGGGGTGAAGGTGAAGTTCCCATTGCACTTCTTGCTTCCATCAGCAAGGTCTCTCAGAAGGCCCCAGGAGCACCCTGTGTCCGGTGCAGTTTTCAAGTGGATGACACACTACTCCCAGAGGTTGGACTCTAGAATTGCCACTGCCTCTGGGGGCAACACCGGGGCCTATTTCCAGGACCGCACTGGATGCTCCTTCCCTATTTCCACCCAAACAGGCAGAAGTCAGAACAAAACGTTCCTTCCAAGTCCGTTTGAATGCGTTCTGAGAGGGAGAAGGGCCACCCCCAGCCTGGCTCTCTGAGGCTCCCTGTGGCTCTCCGACAGATCTGCTTCTCCATCCTCCGTTCTCCCAGATGGCAGAGAAATGAAGATAGCATTCAAACAACCGCACAGAAGAAAGCATCCTATAACCAGCTGATGCATATAAAACGTGTGAAAATCAGATTACACCACTTATTTCTCCACTTAGAACTTGTTTCAGAGGTTTTCACGTTACAGAAATGAAAAAGCAAGTAAAATAAATCATCCCTTAGGGGCCCAGTGTCTGCTGGTGGGGCATCTGCCCACAGGGGCAGAACTGGAGACAGCTCCATCAAGCTTATCTCCAAGTGACACTGCACGAAAAGTGAACATATTGAGACAAAAACATACAACAATAACAATAATAACACGGCAAATCATAGCTGGTTCAATGATTCATTGAAAACTATGACTTAATTATAATCTATTTTCGTTTACCCCACATACAGATAAGTAATTTGTGGACTTTGTTCAGTAAAGAAGAATACATCTAGTGAGAAGAAACCAACAGTAGGAGGCACTTGTGAAGATGACCATTTTTTAGTAACTGCCATTCCTCTTAGCAAAGACACTAGTATTTAAATTTTACCTAGGAAATAAAGATGCATTTCTGAGTAGCTACACACACATATGTGCACACACACACACACACACACACACACACACACACACACACAAACACTTCAGAGTTATTCATCATTTTATGTGTGGGGGTGGGTGCCTGAGTCTGTGTATGTGTGTGTGTATGTATGAGTGGTGGGCCACACATAAGCTGTGCCACGGGAGCCTGAAGAGGGTGTCAGAGGCCCAAGGAGCTTGTGTTCTGCTTGATGTGGGTGCTAGGAGACAAACCGGAGCTGTGTGCAAGAGCAGCAAGTGCTTTTGGCTCTTCTGGTCATATAGTTCACATATGTATTTGCCTTTATTAGTATTCACAGCGTCTGCCTGCACGCATGTCTGTGTAGTGCCGGCTTGCCAGGTGCCCGCAGGGAAGAAAAGGCACCGAATCCCTGAAAACGGAATTACAGATGTTTGTGAGTTGCCCTGTGGGTGCTGGGGATTGACACCAAGTCCTCTGGAAAGCAGCAGGTACTCTTAACCATTGAGCCATCTTCCAGCCCCACAGTTCTCGGTGTTTCAAACATGTTGTTCTGTGTTAAACATGAACAGGAAACCACTAACAAGAGGTTCCCTCCCACTGTGTCCTGATTTTCTTCCCCTTTCTTTGAAATAAAGCTACATTATGTAAGGGCAGTGATTCTGAGTATTCAGGGGACAGTATTGCGGGGGAGTTTGCCGGAACCGGTACTCACCAGTTCATACTGTGAAGGAAAGCTACAGTTCTTGTTGTGCAGTAAGGGCATAAATGTGTGAGAGTTACAACAGGAGCTACAGACGAAAGTCAAACCCCATGGAAGAAAACTGCCACGCATAGCTTTCACAAAGATGCTCAAAATAATCTGGCCGTATCTGCACTAGTCTATGCCTAACCTATACTGTAGGTACATTTATAAACTATATAGTCATTTTTCATCATAGACTTGATGAATCAATATATTTCTTATAAGCGTAAACAGAGCAAAATCCCACTTAGCTCTCCTCTAAGACGGCTTCCTAAATAAAGTCTGTCAGTTTTCTGTTGTGACCCAATTCAAAAGTTCACAGTCCTTTTGTGTTGCTGGTGGTTTCCTATTCGAAGAAAGGTAATTCTTGGTCCAGTTGCAAACCTCAGGCAAAAGCTGGGTGCTACGTCAGGGCGGATTGGTCTGGGCACAGAGGACTCGCTCGGAACCAGCCCGCAACAGGAAGTGGCACTGGGTTTCCCCTCATCTGCCCAGTGCATTATAAACACAGAACCATCAGCAGCTGCAAGGGGCAGGCAGCTCACTGATAGGGCAGCAGGAAAGTGCCTGAGATCAAAGCTCCGTAGTTGAGCACAACCTGCCCCTTTCAAGGTCTGAACCTGGACAAATGACTCCAGATAGCTGTAATGAAAGGCAGTGATCAAGCTAAATGCTGAGGCAGGAACAAGGCTGAGGCAGCACCCAGCTGGCCTCAGTGAAGCTGCCTTCCCAGCGAGGGGAATAGCCGTTTCAGCCAGTGTGCGGACCCACGAATCCAGCCCGCTGTACATAAGCATGCTCTGCTCTGGGCCTGCTTTCCTGTTTTTCCATGGTGCTCTTATTAGGTTCAAAGTCAATAAAGTGGGGAAAGCGCCAAGTTGTCACCTCTGGTGCAGATGAAAGTAGTGGTGGTTTGCCCCAGACTCCTGTGCATTCACCCGGTGCCACGGGTTTGTCCTTCCTGCACCTCCCTGCGCCCACCGTTCTCTCTCCTTACTCTGTCCTCCCCAACTTCCTACATTTTCATCTCAACAAACAAACCTAACAGACCCCCAGATCAGATGCCTTGAAACAGGAGGAGGCTGTGGAGCTCAGGAGGGTCCCACAACAAACAAGAGACAGGACTGTGCAGCTGGAGTCTCACTCTGAAGACTGACATGTCGGGTCTGATCTAAGTTAGGGAGGGACCACAAAACCCACAAGATCTCCAAGACCCATTTAACTGATAATAAAATACTACGATTTTAGGGGCTGGAGAGAAGGGGCAGTGGTTGAGAGAGCTTGGTGCTCCAGCAGCCAATGGGCTTGCTTCCCATCACCCATCACAGGTGACCAGAACCTCCTGTAGTTGTGACCCGACGCCCTCTGCGGGCCTCTGAGGTCAATGGCACATGCACTTAGACACACATAAGTCAAAAATGAAATTAAAACTGATGTCTCATGGAAGAGAGTTGGACTCCTAGCTCACAGAGCGCGTGGGCTCACAGGATGAAAAGTGAATCCAGTCTCTTCTACCCTCTAGCGTTTCTTTTCAAGACATGGAAAAATATCCATTAATTTAGTGTTAACTAGTTAGGGCCCAGTGCTGAATACCAGCTGCTGAACAAGACGGCACTGCACTCTGGTAGCACAGGGACCTTGCCCCGGGTGCACGAAGCTTCCTACTGCTTCCCAGGCTCTCCATCACGCAGCCCCCTTCGTACCTTTACTTAATTTCTGAACTGACTCACAGCCCAGAATAGACTCAATGGCAGAACTTCCTATAACTGCACATTGCAAACAAATATTTGCTTTTGAAACAGAGGACTCTCATTTTCCATATAAGGAACAATTGAGTTTTTAACACAAGTTACTTTCTGTTTAACTTAAAAGTGAAATATGGATAAACATTATTTCCTTGATGTCAACAACACACCTTGTAGCAAGAACATCATAAAGAGAAGAACATAAATGTTCCCCTTCTGACAAAGCTGAAGAAAATCAGTCTTCCCTAACCAGAGAATGCATTAGCAGTTATACTTGGAGGAATTCTCGCTCACCATCTCTTTCTCCCTCTCTCTCTCTATCTTTCTCCCTTTCTCTTTCCCTCTTTCTCCCTCTCTCTCCATCTCTTTCTCTCTCCCTCTCTTTCCCCATCTCCCTTTCTCTCTCTCTCTTCTCTCTATCACCACTCCTTATTTGCTTCCATCCTTCTTTTCATCCTTCTTGTAAGGTGAGAAAGAAGTCAGGCTAAGTTGGCAAGATGGCTCACCAGGTAAGAGCTCTGGCTGCTCTTGCAGAGGATCTGGTGTGGGTTCCAGACCCACATGGTGTCTCACAGCTCTCCGTAGTTCTAGTCTCAGTGCCCGAACCTTGTCTGTGCTGGAACCTGGCATACATGTGGTACTTACACACACAGGCACTCACAAAGACACATACGGCAAAAATAAATAGATCTTTGCTTCAGTGAGAAAATAGACTTATGTAAGAAAATGAAAACTCTTCCCTATTAAAAGACATTTGATCTTTGTTTTAAATGGACCAACATATCTTTAATGTGATACCGCCCTCAGGTTACTATCGCAAGTATCCTTCCTGAACACATATCTGGAAAGACTGATGCCAACAGGTGCACAACAGTGCTCATCCCAGCTTTCTCCTGTGATTGACACCATCCTCTACCTTGGGAATCATGATTTGGGTGTCGGCACTGATAGTCACTTCACTACTGGGAGGAGTATTTCAGATTCTCTTGGCATCTAAACACACACACACACACCAGTGAATATTCTTTAGAGGAAAATTACACACGCTGAAACCTTTTACATCAGTCTATTCTTAAACTACTACTCTACAATTACCTATTTAAAAATCCCAGCGAGGGTTAGGCGGAAATGACCTCAACTCCCTACAATCTTGCTAAACCATATTCTCTGTGGAGCCCACACTGATGTCTCAGGCTCCAGAGTGGGGAGCTGACATCACTCCTGGTTAGTAATTCCTTCCTTTTTAAATCCAATCTCAGCACTGATGTGCAACCATGACAACCCAGCATGAGTAAGCGTCCTCCCTCAGACTGTGGCTTAAAGCCCAACTTCCATCAAGACTAAATGTGAAGAAAAGGAGGAAAGAAAACAAAGGAAGAGCTTGGGAGGTGCAGAGGATGGAATCGCGACTCCTCCCTGCGAGCCCTTCACTCTTCGTACCTGTGACACTTTCTCTGACAGGTCTATGTAGGTCGTACTGCTCTCAGACACATTCTGAGGTGTGGAGCCATCTGCTCCCTCTGTTTCTGAATCAGCATTTCCATATTCACCCTCATCAATCATCACATACTTTTGCTCAGAGCAGAACAATCAACTTTAAACCTGAGGGCTATGGTTATTTTCCAGTAGTGTAACCCTCAAAAAAGCCCCCTCTCCATCCTCTGAACCACTGTAATGCCCTCCAAGGAGTTTTCAATGTCCAGGACATCATTCTCCTCCACTTACACCCCTTCTTCCTAAAGCTGCCCAAGGGTGCTATCCTGATGTCATCTAAGGTGCCCCTCTTTCTCTAGTGGGGGCACCCCATGTTTGGTGGCCTTAAGTTTTTTCCTTCCTGTGCTAACTGGGTGATAGCTGCCCTGGGCTCCTGCACTCCACCTCATGTGTAACACACACAGGCCAGAGTGAGAAGCTCTGAGACCCAAAGCTTGCCCTCTTGATTGAGCAACAGTGTCACTGTGAGGTGGGTGAGGAACAGAGGGAAAAGAAAGTGAAATGGCAGGTCCATGGACAGCTTTTCCCAGCCACCAAGCCCGGGGCTAGCAAGGATTTTGTTTCACTCAACATTATTTCCTTACTCTGGGTTTCCTGCTCCTCCTATAGTTTGGATGTTATGTATCTCCTAAATGTTCAAGTGTTGAAGGCTTGGATCCTAGCCTATGGTTGGCGAGAGGCGGTCCTAGAGAGAGGAAGTCAGGTTGGTAGGGATGTATGTGCCTTTGACGCAGGAGGCACTGGGACCTGTGGGTCTCCCTCTCTTTTCTTCCTCTCCCCTCCTTTGCTCTCCTGTTTTTCCTGGATGTCATGAGATGAACAGCCGTGCTCCCCTCCCCACTTTCTCCCCTCTCCTCCTCCCCTCTCCTCCATCCATGCCATCATCTGAATGTCTCTATTCATGCATATGCCCTGTGCTGTGATGTTCAGTCGGCCACAAGCCCAAACACAACGGCACCAATGGGCCACGGACCAAAGCTGTGAGCCCAAGAAAACCTTTGCTCTTTATTCTCTGTCTACCTCAGGGGCTTTGTCACAGAGCTGGAAAGTGACTAATATGGCTACGTATTAGATGCTTTACAAAGTGTTAGTGAACAGGTAGGAACCAAACAAACTGAACAAGCTCAGTAACTTTTCTGTGTTGCTGGAAAAGTGGGCTGCCTCTTAGGTTGCCTCCATGGTGCTAAAACCCATAAGTCATCCTGAATGACATGCTTCCAACAAACACATGGAGGGCTGTGCCTTGCCAAACATATCAAGGGAATTTGTTTTTGCCAGGAAGGCTGGTGGCTACTGCCATGACTCACGCCTTTAAAACCCCAGCCTTCTATTTTCACAGTCTGTAGGCCACCAACCTGCCAGCCTTGTAATTTACAGCGCTGGAGAATGAGCCGACATCTCTCCTCAGCAGACTGACCCTTCTTCTCGCCCAGAAGAACAGAAGCCAGTGGCTCGAATCTGTCAGGGAACAAGCACAAGAATAAACGACTGCCAAGCAGATGATAAGATTCAACAGGGCTGACTGATCATCCATTTCTCTGGGTCTTTACCTTTATGTGGAAATCCCTCAATGTCTCATCTACTAGGTACATACCAACCAACTGTGAATATCCCTTATCTTCTACAGAGAAAATTATCCTTAAAATGAGTCAGCTATATTTTTTTTCAATTTATATGTAGCACTTTCACACAATGACACAAACCATTTATTCACAGAAAATTGGAGAGAATAAAAATTAATCTATTAGTTGCCATTTAAATATTTGGCTTGGCCTTGTAAAAAGAAAGCACCTTTTAAGAAATCCAAGCATCTTTAAATTACTGCTTTAGGATAAATTGCAGTGAAGAAATATTAAAACAGTGACAATTCTCATTTCAAGGGAGATAGAACAGCTTCCTGCCCATCAAATGTCCCCTTAAATTCTCAAGCAACATTTTCATGTTTTAGAGAGCATCACCAAGTGTGTTTGAATCCTATTCGCTCCCTGAGACTTACAGCAACGGAATGGTTCCCTACAGCTTTTCCAAACATTTCAAAATTATATTGGTCATTAGCTTTATCTAAATATTTTATACTTATGTTATCTAATTGGACACATAGGCAAAATGGTACTGAAGGAGGGCGGGATGGATAGGGGAGGAACAGAAGAAATGCCCAGAGATCTATACACTTGTATCTTATTGCACTCAGCCTTCACAATTCTCATGCTGAATAGCTCTACAAGCTCATTCAAGTTCAATGCACATATTTCCAATTAATTTATGTACAATACCTCAGTGTTTCACCCAAAACATGCTGCAGAAAAATTAACATCTTCTACAATAAGCTTTTCATTCTCTTAGTCCACCCAGTTTTAGCATAGCAAGACCAAGCTGACCCCTCCACGTGCTATGTGTGGCCTGGGATGTTTGGGAAGAACAGTCTGCCTGTGTAAGCCACCTCTTGAATGACGCTGGTAAGGAGCTGGCTGAGCTGGAGTGCAGCCAGGGCCACTGGACTGCAGGGCCAGTCATCCCCACCCTGACATGGTTATGATGCAGCTGAGACCCAGAAGCCCGACCCAGACAGATCCAGAGTATAAAAGTGACAGCATGAGGCACAGAGGCTCAGCAGTGACTGTCATAGCCTGAGCCTGTGGGAGCAGGGTCCTAGCTCTGCTGGCCTCTGGTGACAGGGCCCCTCTAAGAGCAAAGTAGCACTTGTGCCCTCAGGAGAGTTCAGGTGGAAACGGCTACACAAGGACATGGGCCAACTCAAACTGCCTTCTTACTCCTGCGGACATGTCTCATTCCATTTTGGAACTTGGTTAATTGTGACCAAGAATGCAATCGGTACCATTCAAGTGTCTGAATTTAGTATTAACAAGTCTGAATGAGCAACTTTGCGCTTGCTCTCCTTCTCATTTTAGATGGTTCTTCAGACACCCAAAGTGAATAATTCTGACATTTCAGCAGAAAAGACAAGAACGTCATCTGAGACAGGGTGGTGAGGGCTGTTCTGCGTTTTAAAAAGTTGTGGCTTGTGTGCTTTGAGTGTCATATATAATAGCATCTCTTGGATGGAAGACATGATCACACGTTTTCATTGAGTTGGACATGTCTTCCTGAGGCAGAGAGCATGCTTACAGCTGCCACTGGTCCAGCACACAGGAGCCTCAGAAAGGACTAGCGTTCATACCCATGCTCTGCAGTTCCCAGGCAGGTGTTCTCTACCTCCTGAAGACCCTGGGTGCAAGCTTTTACCCTGGGTGTTCTCTATTGGAAGTCAGCTGACTATAAACAAGAAACAACTCCCTGGCCAGCCTGCTCTCTGCATCTCCCTGGCTTGGGACAGGTGGTCTATTGTGACTTCATCCTAAATCTAGAAATGTGATCCCAAGACCCCATCCAGGCTCAATTGATCTATGCCCCATTATAGATTGAGGGACAAGCGGCCCAGAACCCTGGGTGGCCATCTCCAGCCCTTCCCCAGTAACATGGAAGAAGCTAGAGCGGCTGTAAGAAACGAGGCAACAAGCAAAGATCCTGGGAAGAGCTTAAAAGGTGACACAGCAGGAAAGAATATTGTGGTCTGCAGGTGACCAGTAGGACTTGGTTTTGACAGAGCCTATGAGCAAGGCACAAGCAAAAGGAGCCACCACATCGCACTCTGGAAGAATCAGCAGGACTGGGATGGATTAGGGTTTGAGCAAAGGTAAAGAAAGCCAAGAAACTGGCACATGGCCTGAGTGGAGGTGGGGGATACTGGAGGTCCAGCCAGTCCGTAGACTTCAGGAAAGCACTGCCGAGACCGGGCAACCGAAAGCAGGGAGTGTGGCCAGAGGCACAGGCACTTGTGTAAGAGCCTTTACCTCCCTGTGGCCAGATGGTTATCTGTGGCTGGTTCCTCCGCTGCCAGGCCCTTCTGAAGATGGAGCAGGGAGGAAATGCCATTTTGGAAACCGAGTCACTTCTGTTGCAGTGCTCCATACTCAGTACCCCCTGAGTCTCACACCTGAGCATGTGTTGGGGCTCTATGTACCCCTCCTTTGTTGGACATTCTTTCTCTTCTACACTTGACATCCTTTCCATCTGGATGTCTACTTCCCACATATAATAAGAGTAGGTTTCAAGGCTCCAGAGAACACCTCTCACATGAGTACCACTGATGCTGAGCCATCTTTCAGTCCAGAAACCTCATACACATCTCTCTTCAGCTCTCAGCACCGTAAGTGTGACTGAGTAAAACCAACAGAAACCCAATGTGATTCAGAATCCCAAGTGAAAAAGCCACGCCATGCTTGGGTCATTTTGTGGTCTCTGTGTTTTAAGAATGACAGGTTTAGGGTCAGATGGAAGGGGAGGAGGACCTCCTCCATCAGTGGACTGGAGGAGGGATACAGAAGAAGAGGAGGGAGGGAGGGTGGGATTGGGAGGGGTTGGGGAGGGGCCACAGCTGGGATACAAAATGAATAGACTGTAATTAATAAAAAAGTAAATGAATTTTAAAAAATGGCAGGTTGAAGTCACAGACACAGACAAGCCCGTAACATGTGAAGTCCTGAGAAGGACCCCCAGAGGTGAGGGTGCAAGAAAGCACTTCTCTCTTTCAGGTCAACGGTCCTTTCATTTTAAAGGACAGTGCTGGCATCCTCTTACATAGACCTGGAGCTTTGTTTTTTAATTCAGATTAACATAGAGGTTTTAAAATAACAACTTTCCAAGGAAATGAGACGGTAGCAGAATTGTTTTGTTTTGTTTTTAGGAAAATACAAGCTAAGTAAATTAAGCTATCTTTTCTAACCCCAACAGTTCCTGTGAATTTGTTTCTGTTTGTTGAATATTAACTTCCTTTTACTCTCAAAGAAAGTTCTGTTGTAAAAGTAAAAGTTCTACCTTTTTGTTTTCTTGGCTCCTGAAACCCCTTAAAATTTAATTATCTCAATAAATATTTATTGAGCATTTATTATGAGCAAGCTATCCTGCCAGGAAACATCTAGATCAGCAGTGCTGTGGAGTGGTGATCTGCTTTCTCTGCCTGTGTTCAACTGTAAAGCCTGGCTTTCCTGGACTAAGGTTATGTTTCAGGAAAGAAGTGTTTTTCTTGTTTCAGGAGCTTATAAAATGCATCATTTTATGGTCATTGTAAACCTGGAACTAATGTCTGGGGAACACCCATTCCTGTCTCACCTGTGTCCGGCAAGGAGAAGCACCGGCAAAGAAGGAAGAGTGTGTTTGGAACCTTCTGGAAGGCTGGCAGACAGGCACCGGAGGGAAGGAGTTGTGACAAGTGGCTGGTTAGCTGTCTGTCAACTTGATTCAGTGTCACCTGGGAAGAGGGGGCCTAATTCTTTGTAGGCAAGTGTGTGAATCATCTTTTAAATTGGTGATGGACGTAGGAGGGCTCGGCCCACTGTGGGTGGGGCCACTCCTGAGCAGGTGGTCCAGCAGTGTTTGAAGCAGTGACTTTCCGTGCATCAGCCTCTGCATCAGTGCCTGCTTCATGGGTCACACGCTGACTTCCTTTGATGGTGGACCATGAGCTGTAAGATGAAAAAAGCCTCCCCCATCCCAAGCTGCTTTTGGTCATGGCACTCATTTATTGCAGCAACAGAACGTAACTGATGCTGCAAGGGAGAGGGACACAGCAAGGGGGAGTCTGGCCCTAGATCTGTAATGCTAGACACAGCAGCCCTTAGAAGATGTCACCTTGAAGAGCAAGCTATGGCCTGGGCTGATGGGGAAGGCAGAGTTCTACAGGCCCTGATACAAATTAAACACAAAAGCCTGTGGGTTGCACAGGGATGAAGGTTTGGGGTATTTTGTTTTGCAAAGGCAAAGGAAATTACCAAAGCTCACAGACACCCGACATGCCTGGAGCCCCACCCCCATGCCTATATCCTGCTCGTGTCTGTGTATGTGCATTTTACAAGTGCTAGAACCCCTTCCCTTGAGGCTTTCCCCAGGGTCACAGCATGGCTACCTCACGCGCCGTAGGTGCTATAACATGGCCGTCTGGCCCTGGTTTACAAAGGCTGCATTTGGCTCCCTCCCGGCTTGCCTGGATGCTGGCTTTGCTCCTGAGTTCCTGCTCACAGTGAGTACTGCACAGGTGTGGAGGGTGATTTCCCAGCTCCTTTCCAGTAGTCACGGGGCCCAGCACAGCTGCCTAGCAACAGACTCGCCACACACCATGAAAGCATGGTAGAAGGGGGCACAAGTGGGCTTGAATATTGCCACGTGGAAAGCGGGGGTCAACCGAGACGTGGGGCTAGTATCCGTTATTTTCGGGCTTGAAAACAAAGACCAAGATGTAGGAGTGTCTCTTACGTGGAGCCCTGTCGTGCCCTCTCCTTCCCATTCCTACCCTACCCACCACACTCTAGCCTGGGCAGCGGCTCTGACCACTGCACCCTGCCACCTGCACCAGGGTTTTCTGTGTCCAGATGAATCGGCTCTCTTTGTGCCCCTCCCTTCACTCTGTGGCCTCATTCTGTTGTCAGTGACAGAAGTTCTGTGTCTTCTCACATTCCAAGGCTTCTGGAACGATGCTTTCTCGTCTACAGGAAGGTCAGCAAAGATAAAATGCCCACTGTCTGTCAGAATCCTGAAGGGCTCACACTTTTAGTTTACTTTCGCCTGGACTGAGATCCACCTGAGTCCTACGCAGTCTCATGCCGGAGGGTGCTGGGCTCCATGGAGGAAGAGGAGAGAGATCTGAGTCAGGAAGATGGCGACCGTCCTTCTCCCACCTTACAAGCAAATGGCAAGATGCATTGTTCCTTCCCCTGAACTTCCTGGCCCAGGAGTGTCTAGCAGAGGCCATGGAGCATGTGAACAGGCTCCCAGATGCAGTCCCTCCCTGCTGGTGGTCTGGAATAAGATGCTGTTGGGGAAGCGGCAAGGAGCAAGTGAGGAAGAGTGAGCTTGCTCACAAGATGAGCTCACAACCAGTGTGGTGAGGTCTGGGAGACCCACAGGCAGGCGCTTCTCCACCTTCAGCCTGTGAGTCCCTGGAGCTGAAGAGGAACGGGGAGGAAGGGATTGAGGGAGACGGGAAGAGACTGACAGAGTGACTGTGGAGTCCAGGAACCCTCTCAGGTATCTGTGAGTCGTCTTGGGCTATCATGTGGGTCTCCACAGTCCAAAAATGCACTTACACGGGCGGCATCACACCAAGAGCAGGGCAAGGCAGAGCCGCCCACTGAATCCAGCTGTGGGTCCTAAGTATGAGCAGATACTGCCTAGTGTGGAGCTGGGAGGAGGGCCAAGCTCACAGCTTCCAGCTTCCTGCTCAGAAGAATAGAGACAGATGTAGGAATAATGTATGTGAGGAACATTAGTGAGACAGAGAAGGGCACACTCGTGTTCCTCCCTCACATCCCAAGTGAGAGATCGAAGCCACTTACTGTCCTCACCCCCCTGTGGCAGGGACTGCTCTTATCACCACAGTGTCAACCTGGTCACATGTTAGGCAATTGTTAAATGAAGCACAACATCTGTGATGAGGTTTGGCACCACTCTCACCTGTTGGCAGAAGCCCAGAAGGGCTGGAAGGCGTCTGCTGAGCTCCAGAGGACGGGGCCAGAGTGTTCCTGCCACTCCCTGCAGCGTGTGCTGCCGTGCTCCCTTGCACAGGTGCCTTTACTCGGATGCTCACCACCGTACACAGTGGCAGGTGAGCTTGACGCACAACAGTGGCCTCAAGCTGCACACCTTCACCCCATACAAGCTGTACACCTCCACCCCACACAAGCCGCACCCTCCACCCCCACACAAGCTGCACCCTCCACCCCCACACAAGCTGCACACCTCCACACCCATCCTGGCCATTATTATTCCCACTGAATCATGCTCCAACCTCCACGGCAGGACAAGATGCTGGAGCCCAACTTCAGCTCTGTCCTGTGAATTCATTGACTTTGTGGAACCACACTTAAAGCCCCTCATGGAATAGTAAAGAACAACGCTGTTACATTTAGATCCCAGGATAAGAAATGTCTATCTACACACAGAGAACAACTTCAGTCTCTTCATCTGCCATCAGTCTCCATGACAACGGTCACAAGCTCTAAGCTGAAGCTGGTGGCGCCCCTTTCTCTTGGTTGTGTGATACAACACCATTCGATTCAGTCCAGAAATGAACGAAGGACTGGCTCGTTGCCTCAGAGAGTAAAGGCACTTAAGGCCAAGCCGAAAGACTGGAATTCAGTGCCCTGGACCCACATAGAGGAAAGGGAGAGCCAACTACCACACATCCTCTGACTTTCACGTGTATATGCACACCACAAGCACACACACACACACACACACACACACACACACACACACACAGAGTAAATGAATGAATACAGTAAAATACTGAGATGTTCACTGATAAGAGAAACCAAAGAAGAAAGGAAGGAGGAAGACAGGAAGGCATGGAGAGAGGAAAATGGCACAAGATGAGGTTTGTCACTGAATTCACATCTGCAGTAGCCTTGCAGAGTGCAAGGTTTGTTTCATCCAGGTTTGTCCCTGCCCCTGAGGTAGCCACGGGGCACTTATCCTCCACTCCCTCCCCTACTGGCCTTCTAGCCCAGGGGGTGCCTAAGCATGCTTCTCATAGAGAGCTTATGTGCTGGAGCTGGAGTAATGGTCTTCCCAGAACTCGGTCTGCTGCCTCACAGCCAGCCCTGCTTCCCAGAGGCTGCTGAGCACAGCCAGTTCTGTGTACTCAATCTGACAGCTTTGTTTCTCCGTCTTCTGTGCATTCTGTGATTTGCTGGCTGAGCCAGAGCTAATGTGTATCAGGTACAGGAACAGCCTGTCTAGTTGAGCTGAAAGGAACAGATGTTCTCTTGTTTAAGCCTAAATGAGAGCCCTCTTGAAGCTATGCAGTTTAGATGCAATTACCCCATTCCTAAAGCAATTTGCTCCTTAATCTAATATTCACCAGGCCACTCTGACCTGCTTCTGAGCAGGAACAGGAAGCTCAGACAGGTACACTGACTTATCAGGATATTTGTTATTCTACTGTTTTCTCTCTCTGCAGATGAGACAGAGAATGCTCTTAAAAATGGCTGAGAAGTTTTGTGGTAACAGGAAGCTACTGCAAAAATTACATATTTTCTCAGCTATTAAAAACAAAGAAATCATGAAATGTGCACGAAAATGGATGGAGCTAGAAAAGATCATCCTGAGTCAGGTAACCCAGAAGCAGAAAGATGCGTATGGTATATACTCACTTATAAGTGGATATAAGTCATATAAATAGGATAACCATACTAAAATCTACAGACCTAAAGAAACTAAACAAGGAGGACCCTAGAGAGGATGTTTAAATCTCATTCAGAATGGCAAACAGGATAGACATCCAGAAGCAATGGAAGAGAGGGAACAGGATGTGAACCTATTCTAGAGGGTCCTCTGAAAGGCTCCACCCAGCAGGAGATTGATCAAAGCAGATGCTGAAACTCACAGCCAAACTTTGGGCAGAGCTCAGGGAGTCATGGAAGAAGTAGGGGTAGAAGGAGCTGGAGGGGACAGGAGCCTCACAAGGAGACCAACAAAGCTAAAAATTCTGAGCCCAGGGGGTACTTCAGAGACCAATGCACCAACCAAGGGCCATGCATGGAGAGGACTAGACCTCCTGCTCAGATGCAGCCTATGGGCAGCTCAGTCTCAAATGTTCTTTCCCCAGCAAGGGGATAAGAGATAGTCTGTGATATGAACTCAGTTACCTGCTCTTTGATCACTTCCCCCTGGTAGGGTAGCCTTACTAGGCCACAGAGGAAGAGGATCCAGACAGTCCTGATGAGACTTGATAGTCTAGGATCAGATAGTAGGGGAAGAGGACTCTCGATTTTCAGTGGACTAGGGAAGAGACATGGGAGATGAGGGAGGGGCTATAATCAGGATACAGTGAATAAACTGTAAAAAAATAATAAAAATGTAAAAAAATTACATACTTTAAAGAAGTGTATGAATGGTACCCTCACATTCTGTTGGGAAACTATTAAGAAGTTTAAGATGACCCTTGTTACAAAGCAAGCTGTCATGGAGGTTGGATGTCCCTGTGTCCAGTGTGGACTTGGACTTCCATGCTGCATGCCAGGGCTGAATCAAGACTGAGACTTTACCTAGTGAACTGAGCTATGCTTGCTGTGGAAAGTACTGATTTCAGAAAAGCATGTAGCAAATTCTTACAAAGCAGAAATCAACATTCACCCTGTGAGGGAAACTGAACGTTGATGTCTTAAAAGACAATTTTCATGTTAAGACAGCTTCATAACACAGTGTTAATGTGAGAATGAGAAAGGGAAGTCTAACTTCTCTGGAACCATTCAGATACAAATTTACTACTTTTGCTTCATGTAGCAGTATTGCGAGATCTTCAGCCATGTTAAGAACTCAAATCCAGGGAGCTTATGCTTTGTGAGAAAGTAGTGCATCAAAATCACAGCACCACTTGGTTATTTAATCTTATAGCTTGTACATACTGGGCAGACAAGGTCTGAAGGACAAAGGATGGGTGATGTTTTAAATACCTTGGGAATGTAGCTGCGTCATTATTCACAGACAGGCACAGACACCTGGTGGGAAGGTTTTTGTGAGTGTGTGGCCGCATGCACACATATGGTGTACATGTGAAGGAAGACCAGAGAACACCCAAAGGGCCTCAGCTTTTGTACACTGATCCAGTGTCTCTCACTGGCCCAAAGTCTATAATAGGCTGAGTGCCATCAACCCCCTGAGATCCGGCTATCCCACCCTCTCCAAGGCCTGGATCACTAATACACATCACACCCCGCATTTTAAAATATGGGCTCAGGGGAGAGAACTCTGCTCTTCATGCTTGAAGGGCAAACACTTTAAACTGGCTAAGCCGTCTCCCTAGCCCTGAAATGCAAGTCTTAATCATCATCATCATCATCATCATCATCATCATCATCATCATCATCATCATTATCATAATACCAGAAATAAAATAAACATGATTAAAATCGACACTGACTAGAACCCTGAAAGAATTAATACATAAAAGGTCTCTGGATGCTCATTAACATATCACTTCTCTTTGTCAAGCCTAAAAGCTTAGCCCTGTTGCTTCTGTTTCTATTTTATTTCTCTGAATAATTGCTCCTCAAAACTAATACTTCCTGGCGTTACAAACTACAGTGAACAAGAGCTTTTCTACCCAGGAGCCCTTTCAGCTTAAAGCTGGAGCTCCAGGGTGCTCTGGGAGTTAACCATTCCTGTGGAGGTGTGAGTTTGATTGCTTTGACTAGGTCTTTTCACAGCTCTTTCACAAAGAACTTGAGCTGCGGAAAACCAAGGAAGGTCAAGTAAGCCCTGCCCACAACAAAGCGGGTGACACCCTCCCTGGGTGGGCCCAGTAAATTCTGTCACCAGCAAATACGAACCTTTTAAGTTCAATTTCCATTTGAGCCGGCCTAAACATCTTATGTGTTTTCTCCACAAAAATGTTAAGATGCATTTCTAACCCATTTCTATGCTGGTCATAGTTCTAACCAGTTGAAATCACACCTCAGCAAAACAGCCTGGGAGGGAGAGACTGAGTGGTGGTTAAACAGCGGTCAGGCCCTCCTGTCAGAACACCCCCCACCTCAACTGCTGCCTGCAAGCTTCTCTGTTCCGTGCACACAACCCTTTCATCAAGACACCCAACTCTACAGAACCCAGAGCCTTTCTTAAACCATGACAGTGACAGTATTGCAGGGGTTCCCACCACACTATTCTGCTCCCGGGACACTTGATGTTTCTGTCACTGGTGTCTTCTCCCGGATTACCCTCCCATTCTTAATTTCCCCTTCTTCTCTACCTCTTAGAGTCTTTTCCCTTATAAATGCCAGACCATGCTTTCTCCTCCTACAGGTATATGTTCATATTGGATAAGTTTCTTGGCATTGTGACAAAATTACTGGTGCAAATGACATAGAGGTCAAAGGCTACTTTTGAAGCCTGGCTTCCAAGGTTCGGTTCATGGTTGCTTGGCCCCATAGGCTTGACAGAATGTCATGGCAGCAGAACTGTGTGGAGGAGAAGGTTCTCCACACAATGGCTGACAGGAAACAATGAGAAGGGATCCAGGAGGAAATCAGGGCAAGATAAATTCCACAAAGACATTCCCAATTGTTCTATCTCCTGGCATTTCCAGATCCTCCCCAAATCCTCCCACTTGCTGTGGATCAAGCATTCAACACACGAGCCTTTAGGTGGGTAGTCCATATCCCTACCAGACCAGTGTGCTTCAGCTCTGCCTATTTCATTCTTCTTCAGTCTTTCCTCAGTACCTCAGTCACAGTCAGGACTCACCTAGTCACCCAAAGTTAAAACAGCCCCGTGTAGACTCAAGACTTAACTCACGCGTGGGAAACATGAGGATCATTTCCCATCCTCTCCACTGGTACTCTGGAAGCCCACGGCAGGACAAGTTACACCCCCTCAGGGCTCCTCAAAACCACCAAGTCCCACATCCCCGTTTTCCCATTCATCCTGGCATTAGACTTCACTCTACCACAACTGTCTTCTACGTTCTTCCTGGAGATTCATTAGTCTCTCAAGCCTGCATCACCAACCTGGCTCATTGCCAACTCTCCCATATTGGCATTAGTATTGGTCATATTTAAGAATAGCATTCACACTAATTAATAATACATTCAGCAATGATGGCACTTCCAAACTTTCAGCTCGTAAGAGAGCTCTGGAGTGAGAATTAGGGGGAGAAATAAAAGACCTTTAAAGGGAATTGAAGGAAAGGAATCTCAACAGTGTTACACTTTGTTGGGCTTTATTTATGGTTGCTCCTAGCCTCGATGATAAATGCTTTGGCTTCTCAGCTGTGTTGAGAAAGTTTATCTGCAGTGTCGTGCATGCTGGCGTCCTGGCTAGTTTTGCTGACAACCTGACATGTTAGAGTAATTTGGGAAGAGAGAGCCTCAAATTGAGAAAACGCTCCTACCAGACTGGCCTGTGGGCAAGCAAGCCCATGATGCATTTTTTTTGATTAATGATTGATGTTGGAGGGCCCAGCTCACTGTGCATGGTCCTGAGGCGTAAAGAAAGCAGGCCAGGAGAACCAACCCCCGGGGACCAAGCCAGGAAGGAGTACAGTCCCTACCTCAGATTCCTGCCTGGAGTTCTTGGCCTGACTTCCTTCAGTGATGGACTTGGATATGGAAGGGTAAGCTGAAATAAACCCTTTCCTCCGGTCATGGTGTCGTCTCATGCAGTAGAAGCCCAAAGTAAACCACTAGACAAATAAACCATGTGTGAGGATGACTAAGATGCATCTATTCCAGTGTTCTCTGTTTGAAATGCGTGAATCATTGCTAGGATGCAATTTTATACAATTTCCGCGATCACTGACATCAAATGCCAATGTTGTATGACAGAGGTCGGGGGCATTGTGTTTTAATGTTAGTTTTGTGAGCATTAGTGAAAACCGGTAAGAACTGCGGAACTGTGGCAGGCAACTTTCACTGTGAGGACTGCAGAGTTATGCATAAGAGCTATTGGGGGCAGCCACTGCTTCCTCTGAGCTGTTGCCATGGTTTAGGAGGTGTTCCTACAGCACCGCCCATGCAGGCAGCACCAAGGGGACTGCAGGACTCCTCAACGCATGTCGGGAGTGGAGCTCTGGGAAAAACGGAGGGAGGAGAAGAAGGGAGACCTGTGGAACCACTCTCCATGTTACCTGCATGCGTGGCGCCCTCAGGAAATAATGTCTCTTATAAAAGCACAGCTTCCCGCTATATTTACTTATAAATTCTGGAATTCCTTAAGACGTTTTAACATCTCGGGGTTTCCTAGGCTGACACAGTGGCTTGCCATCAGTAACGGAGCAGAAATTTCCCTGTTGTTAAATTCTTTTGTGAGCAAAGTAGGTGGCACATTTTTGAGCCAAGGTGTTCTGCTAAGGAGGTGTTTGGAGGGGCTCAGAATATTCGGAGTTCTGTTCAGAGGCCTGCACAGAAGGACACAATTTTGACCATTTGCTGACTGAAACCCTCAACCCAGATTTCTCTAAGAATAGGCTATGGTCCCCAGCTTCTTGGACAATGTCTAGCCTGCTTAATTTTAACTTAATTAAAACCTGTGCGCACTGAAATAAACCTAGTGCTTGCCCCCACTTCCTATCCAAAGCCCGTGCGTAGCATTGTTGCTGTATACAATACCAGCTGCTCTATGCTAATTTTTACACGGAGACATGAATCTGCTTAGAAAAGGCTAGAACGTGTAATCTGAATGATCAGAGCAGAGTATCCGCCATCCACATTCACAAAAATTACCTTAATGCAAATGTTCAAACTAAAGCTCGAGTGCAAGGAGGACTTCCATGAGATCAGTATAAGGAGGACTTCTGTGAGATAAGTGTAGGAGGACTTCCGTGGGATCAGGTTACAGATGTTCAGAGGATAACCCAGGATCAATGAGCAGAAAACATGACCACCAACAGGAAACAGACACCACAGAGATGGGTCAGCAGCCATCAGGATAAACTCTGTATTAATTAATGTCTCTTGGTTGTGACCAAAAATCCAGCAATTCTTCAACTGGAGGAAATGAAGGTTCATTTTGGCCCATAGTTTGGAGGCAAGCTATCTATCATGGTGGGAGGGTGTGGCAGGAGCCTACAGTGACCGAATTGCACCCACACAGAAAAGAGAAGGAAAAATGGTGGTGCTTATCACTCTTTTTCCCATTTTGTCTATTACAGGACCCCAGCTCCCAGGAGGTGCTACCAACATTCATGGAGTCCATATGCTCAGTTAAACTTACGTAGAAACACCCTCAAAGACACCACCCAGATGTGTCCCTCCTGGATTAGACCAAACCCAGCCAAGTTCAGTCTCTATCCCACACAGTATACAACTAACCACCAGAGGCCAAGCAGTGTCCCTCAAGACAATGAACACTAGTCCCTGAAGCCAGTTATCTAGAGACAGGAACAAAGAAGTTTAGCCCTAAGGATGTCCCAGCTTATATCATGGAAGAGTTTCTAGCCTTCTCTATGGAGAGGCGAAGCCAACTGGATCCTAACAGTATCTTCAAGGTGGAGAGATTGAAGTGAGAGGTGAAGATATAAGCAGCTTAGCAGTTTTCAAGACATAGGGTCAGAGGAGAGATAGAGAGATGACAGGTAGGTAGATAGATAGATAGATACATACATACATACATATACATACATACATAAATAGACAGAAAGACAGATAGATGATAAAAAGATAGATAGTTACATAGGTATATAGAAACATAGATAGACAGAAAGATAGGCAGATACAAAGAGAAAGTGAGAGAGCCACAAACTGTCACCTCATGCTCTGAGCAAACACTAACCAGGACGTGCATAGAAATGAGCTTCCCAGGTCCCAGGAACGATTACCAGACAAAACCAAGGGGGATACAGAGATGTCCTCATCAACTGGGCAACATAATTCTAAAGAGCCCAAGTTCTGGGTAGAGTAGTTACTGGCTTTATATCAGAAGAATGAAACAGTACTCCCTCCATGCGACAATGCCAGTGATGGTGTGAGAACCCACAGTCTCAGGTGACAATGCTGGTGATATCCTGAGCACCCACAAGCTCATGTTTGAAGACTTTGGTCTTCAATGCTGCTACTATTTTGGAAGGTTGTGTGACCTTTAAGGGGGTGAGAGCTAACTAGAGGAAGTGGGATGATGGGGAGTGTGTCCGAGGGCTTGCAGCCTGTTCCGATTTCCAGACCCCAAAGTCTTTACTTCTGGTTCCAGTAAGAATGGATGAGGTGAGAATCTCAGCAGATGCCAGCCTTGCTGAGGGTCCGCCACCCCACATTTCCCACCATGTCGGACGGCCGTGTAACCACAGGCCAAAACAAGCCCTTTCTGCCTTCAGTTGCGTCTTGTGACTAGAAAAGTCAACTAATAGAAAGTTAAGGGGGGGGTGGTGCCCTGTGACACCCTAGTTAGGTGCATCAGTAACTAAGCTCTACAAGACCTGGGGAAACTGAAAAACGTCCTTAACCTCCAAAAGCCTATCCCAGATGCACATCCCTGAAAAGAAAACCCAACCAAAACATTTAAACCACCGAGAAAATTAGCCACTAGCATGGACCCAGAAGAGACACAGAAAGGAAATTCCTAAGTTAGGAGACACTGCAAGGAATAGAAAGCACATTTAAAACATGAAGAACTGAAAAAAGTTCTGGCTTCAGATTATGGAAATGAAAACTCTAAAAACTGACAACGGAAAAAAAAAAACACAGATTGCTTTAGTTCAGAAATGGTTGGTCTACTTGAAGACAGTCATGGACACTAGGGAAAGAAGCCAGCACAAAGCAAGGGAGAAGACACTGAGCAGAACACTGGCTGCTCCAGACAGCTGCATGTGATTCATACCTGCAATTAGAAGTTCTAAGGAGAGTATAAAGGGAGGAAAGAAAAAGTAGCGGACAATTAGTACCATGATTGCTTTGAATCTGTAAGACCCCCAAACTCAAAGATCTAAAAAGCCAAGCATGGGGAACTCAAAGGCATCATAAGCAAGTTACTCAAACAAATAAAGAGAAAAAAACATCTTCAAAGCACAAGGAACTGAAAGGCACACTGTGTACAGAGGAGCAGTTTCATGCAGCACAGACAATTTTCTTCTTGGGAAAAGGCTAGAGTGAAGATCAACACCTTAAAAATACTAGAGGAAAAATGTCAACCTTCAGTGGCTAACTTCATAAGATCAGCTATTAAAACTGGGGGTGAGACTGAACAACCAGTGCCAGCTGTCCCGGGTGATGCTGGGTTCACTCAGGGCCACCTACTGCCACAAAACTACCGAGTTCTCGGGGGAGAATGTAAACAGGACATAGACACTGACAAATCCCTGGAACTTTGCCTTCCTTTTGCTGTGACAGTACTGCTCCAATAAACACTCTATAAAAATGTGCAAACTGAACTAAAAGACAGCGTAAACAACATGATATAGGATCCGTACACCTGCAGCTTGAAGGTCGCTCATGAGTTCATTAGGAAAGAAGACCACTGGGTGCCTTCCTAGTTCTCCTCTCCCACCCGGTCTCACTAGGGGCAGCCTGCTCCAGATCTGTCCCGCCCGTTAGCCTGCAGAGTGGGATTGCCCACCCCTTTCTCAGAGTCCTACCTCGCCCACATGTGTGTGCAGTCATGTTGCATGTTGATAGGAAGAGGAAACAGTGCCCCTGGCCCCAGCCTGGATGGGCACCACTTCTTCTGGAGAGAAGGTTCCTCTCCAGGACAGGACTCAGCATCTATAGGCCCTTACCTGAGGCCTTTCTGCGGGGTGTGTGACAGTTCTACCTCAGCACACAGCAGCTTTGGGTCCTGATCCTTGAGCTTGAAGTAGAGGCTTCCTGGGAACATTTTCCATTTACACTAGTGTCTTCATGTGAGTCAGCACTGCTCAGATTGCTGGACAAAGGATACAGGGGCAGTGATGATCTGACCCTCAACTCTGTGCCAGTTCATCAAACAGGAAGAAATATGCACTAAAACATAGGTTGAAACAGAATAAAGGACTAACATTGCTAGCCAGACTCCCACCTTATGATGGAAGACACGGAGCTAAATAAACCTACAGGGAGAAGAAAGTCTGAGAGGTCAGTGGCGTGGCTTTGAACAGCTGTTTGACAGAAGCAGTAGAGACAATATCAAGGTCTGCTGTTTTTTAAATAAATGCACAAACCGATGACACTCTAGCTAGATGGCAAAGAAGTAAGAACAGGTCAGTTCTGAGGTGCTTGGAAGCTGATTGGCTGAAGCATAACTGTAGGCATAACGTCACGTGTAAAGCGTCAAATGCTGATGTTTGTGCCCTCCATATCTGGCTGCAACCCTTGTTCTGAGAATCTCTGGTTTAAACTTTGCTCCCCACTTGTTCCCTGATATGTCAATAAAGAGGCTTGACAGCCAATCACTGAACAGGGGAAAGAATAGGGCCGGACTTCCTGATAGCTAGGAGAGGAGGCAAGAGAGAGGAAGTGGGAATTCAGCCAGGAAGAGAGGTCTGAGAAACATCAGGAGCAGGCACTTGAATAGAGAAAGCCATAAAAGAAAGTATCTCAGGGATTTACGCTGCGAGAAAGCCAGGTTCGCTTAAAGGGTTAAAATATGCCAATACTGCTCAGTTCTTGTGCTGTAAAGCATGTTAAATAAATATAATAGTCCAGTCTCAATTATTTGGGTGCCAGCTGGGTTAAGAGAGAAACTTCAACACATTTATAAAACGACCACTAACACATGACTCTTTCCTCAGGCTCACAGGGACCTGAAGGTGAGCTGAGGGCCAGGCACCTCTGTTTTCACAGTGTGTCTGTCTCCTCTGCCAGTGCCCCTTTCTTACATCTGCATGTAAGCATGTTAACCACCCAGAGAGTGCCTGTGCAACCAGGTTTGTCCTCCATCAATGCCAAAGGCACAGAGATAGCTCAGTTTCCAGCCCTTATCATCATTTTAGATTCTAGGAAGAACCAGACTTCCCTGGACAAAACAAACCTTCACCATGGCAGCAAATCTGTGGAGGGCAAGGCTGCCCGGAAGAGATGGAGTAATGGTCTCCTGAGAGCCAGCTTGTCCCTCAACCAGAAAGGACTTCCTCTGCTCTCCACACAGGGCCGGACCTGAGACACTGACCAGCCACATCACACTTTAACCTGGTGTGGTCTCACTGTGCTTACACATCAGCCCTTAAAACTGTCCATCTTCTGCTTTAACTAGACTTCTTGTCAGTAATGAACTTGAGAAAATGAACTTGAGGTCACTAGGTAGATTCAATTTGCTCCTCTTTCCGCTGGCTACCTGGAATAATGTTCTCTGTGGGTTTGAGAGTTGTGGCCAACCCAGCCTGTTGAGTGTCTTCCCTAGAAGCTCCAGTCCCCACATTAAGAATAAAATACTGGGTGTTATCACACAACTGCTGACAGGAAAAGGGTGATCAGGAAGTATCACACACACAAGAATACGGATAAAATCACACCCCCAGGAATGGTGGCTTACACCTCAACTCTGGCACTTGGGAAGAGGCAGGAGGATGATCAGAAGGTCTGAACCTTAGTCAAGAAGCTAATTGCAACAGATTGAGATAGATAGATAGAGAGAGAGAGAGGGAGAGAGAATATGAAGTTGGATAGGCAGGAAGATGAAGAAGGATCTGGGAGAAATTAGGGAAGGGAAAATGTCAAAATATAAAAATGTATGAAATTCTCAAAAGATAAATAGAAATACACACACTCACAAACACACACTCTCTCACTCTCACACACACAAGACACCCCCATAGACATGCCTACACGCAAAGTGATGGAGGTAATTTCTCAATGGAGATTCTTTTTCTTAGGTTTTTTGTGGCAAGTTAAAAAAAAACAAAAACAAACAAACAAACAAAAAACCAGACAACACAAAAACTAAACTCACACTACAGGCTACCATAATGACCATAATGGAAAAAGCTTGAAATATGAGAATAAACTAAGTCCAAGTAAGTGACCTTCCAAATAAATTTGCAGGCGTCACTAGCAAACTCTGACCGTCAAGGAGCATTGGCACACAGTGTTTTCTCCCACACTGAATCAGGGCACAGTGCTGGACAAACTATCCGCCAGAGAAGGAACACAATCAGCAAGCACTGAAACAGTCACAGAACCCCACTGGGTAATGAAGCCAGCTCTGTGTCAGGCAAGATGCTGGAGCAGAGGTTCAGCAAAGACAACGCTGGTAGTGATTACGCCCAGGGACAGATGTGAAATGGCCTTAGAGACCAGGAAAAGTCACGGGATGGTAGTGCGGTCCTGAGAATAGAGGGTGGGGACAGATCCATCTGTGGCTGGCAAGAGCTGCCGCACAGGTGGAAGAATACACTTGGTTATGTCTTTTCTGTTCTAACAAGAAAGAGCCAGAGTGGGAAGAGAAGTTCTCACATCCCTTTCCTAAGGAAGCAATCCGACATGGGCCATGCAAGTTAAGCTTTGATGGCAAGCAGGCATCAGAAACATGTAGAAGGCAGAGCCTGTGCTGGGAAGCCAGCAGGCACATGGAACAGGACACAGGAACTATGCCAGGGGAGGCCTTGGGCAGTGTCACGGCTCAACGTGGTGCCAACCTGACAGGATTTTAACCCTCCCAGAGGCAATCATTGGGGGTGTCTGAAGGGCATTAACTGAGGTTCCACCTTAGTGAGACAATGCTGTCCCAAGCGCTGAGGGAGAAACAGAAGGTGAGCCTAATGCAGTGTGTCACCGCCACCTCCTGCCTGTCACCAGCTGCCTCGCGCTCCCCGGCCACAGTGGACTAATACCACTATGAGAACCCGGTAGACCCTTGTGCATTTAGGATGTTACCAGTGCGTCCTCTTCACCGGGAGTCCTAACCCAGGCATGATCAAGGCTGACGAGTGAGTCAATGCATAACTTTACGTCACTGTGTCCTGAGCTGTTTAATTCAAGGGTGGGAACATACTTACCGAGAGGGATGTTGGTCTTGATGGTGAGGTATGTTGGGTTTAGAAAAGAATCATTCTATAAATGTGTCTATCCCAAATACAAGGTCAATGAATTTATTTTTTCCTATGTGATATTTACCTTTTAAAAGGTTCTTCCTGGTGATTCATTAAAGGTCGGACTTGAAATAAAATGCAGGTCATCATTAATAAAAACAACACAGCAAAAGTATAATTTTGCTTCCCTGTGTTGTTAGATCATTATTGTATTATCTCTAATGAATAAATGCCGGTTTTATTTCCTAGTATTGCAGCGGCCTCATAGTTCCTCTAAACAAAGTTCCTTTAAAACAAGACAGATGACTTTCATCCATGTTTCCTTTGATATTGCGGCTGGTGAGTGGAACTTAAATATTTAGTGTCATGATGATCAAAGCTGGAAAAGGCCGCTCTGGTCCTCTCTCCATCAGCTCGCCAATTGTTGAGACTGATCGCATCACCCCAATTATTTTCCTACTGATTCTCTCACTCACTATACAAAGTCTTCATTTTCAGGTCTCTCGTTAGTAACATTCATTGTCCTAAAAATGTTATTGTTTTGAGTATGTTAAAAGTTGTTTTAAGTTATTCAGTGTTTGATTGTTGTAGATCAACAATCTACACAGGTTCTATACAGGTCTAAATAATTTAGTCATCAGTGGGTAATCTCTGAAAAAAAAAAAGGCAGAAGTTTCCAAATATAGTCACTTTATTCTGAAGCAATATATTTCTGTAAGATGATGGATTTCTTGGTAAGAAAACAAATTACTTTTGTTCTAAAATTAAATACTCCTAAATGTGGATGGCATTCATTCATATAATATAAATATTCTCTAATGAGGTTGTTGTGGAAGTAAGAGCTTTGGTTTAAGAAGTAGGGGCTCTCGGGAGTGCAGAGTGGTCTGTGTTTTGTGTGCTTTTCTGTAAAGTGGGTCAGTTCTGCTTCCGGTCTTTTCATAAGTTAAAAATAGTCTAACATAAATATGAGACAAAGACAGTGTCTCTTGTGGTGTGATGTGACGGTTTCATTGTTAAGAATATCCCTGATGTACAAATTAATCTCCAGACTCACAGTGTAGCAGAGAATGCATTTAGTTCATTAAGCATTTCAAAAAGCTGAGGAAGAAACAGAAAATGCAGCCTCCTTTTCCATATGAAATAAAAGTATGAATTTGAAAATGTCTGTTTAGTTACTATGTGACCAGAAATCTCAGAAAATGGTTCAGAGTATTTGCTTCAAAGTGGGAATATTGCTAAATGACCTGCAGACACACAGATGGGACCAGTCACACCCACAACATCTAACGAACGGTTCTGTGCGGAAAGAGTTAGGGTTAAAGTGAACATTGTGAACTGTCCGGGCAATAATAAGCAGGCCATCATCAGCACAGCCACCGTGGGGTATCAACAAGTCTACGTTTCAAATACATCATACAGAGCTCAGCAAGAACACTGCACAGAAAGTCACATCAGCTGTTCCAGCGTAGTTCAGGCAACAGGCGTTGCTGTCAGCTGCCCCGTGACTGTCATCAAACAGCCTTTTCCTGACAGCAAACTGTCTGCTGGGAATGGCAGAAAGTGAAGATCTAGCAGAGAAATAGAGGAGATTTACAAATCCTACTCTTGGCCAAGATGCCTAGAGCCTGATGAGCTGAGTCTGAGCCAACGCCAAGCAGAAAGGGGATTACAGGAGAAAGACCTCAGCCTGTGCAGACAGGGCTCTGGACTTTCACTGCAGAGGTGTAAGAAGGGCAGACCTGGCATTTCAGTTCCTTTGCAGTAGAGGTCCTCTGCACATTACAGGTGTATTCATCTATGGGTTTTCATTTTCACTGGGGTCTTAAAGACAGGAGACTTAGTCAAATAGAGGGAACTTCTGGGAGACTGCATTTTCTTGCCAGAATCGCTCTTTTCTTACTTTTTTAACATTTGCATTTATCCTGGGTGTAGAATCCTTGATGAACTATTTCAGATGATTCTGGACAAGGCTTATGGTAGGCAATGGATATATTTATAGCCTTGAGATTGAGACAGGGCTGGAGAGATGGCTCAGAGGTTAAGAGCACTGGCTGATCTTCCAAAGGTCCTGAGTTCAATTCCCACATGGTGGCTCACAGCCATCTATAGTGAGATCTGGCACTACTCTTCTGGTGAGTGGGCACAGATGCAGGCAGAATGCTATGTAAATAATAAATAAATCTTAAGAGAGAGAGAGAGAGAGAGAGAGAGAGAGAGAGAGAGAGAGATTGAGACAGCAATGTATTGTTGACCACTCAAGGACCAGAGGGAAAAGCGTCTCCATTGCTTATGCACGTTCCCAGGTGGCTGCCCAGTGAGGCAGTGGATTGCTCATGATGGATAAAGGGTCACTCCAGAGGATTATTCTTATTTAGGGAAAAACACATGACAATTCTATTTATTTACTTGTGTATGTATTGTATGTGTACCGTGTGCATGTGTGGGTGCAGTTGCCTGAGCATGTATGTGTGGAGGTCAGAGGTCAATTTCAGGCATCTCCCTCTGTTACACACCTTGTCTTTCCAAACACCATCTTTTGAGGACCCAAAGCTCATAGATTCTTCTGGACTGACTTTACAGTGAGCCCCTGGGATCCTCTTGTCTTTTTCCCTCTTTCCATAGAGCAGGGCTATGGATGCTTGGCCACTTCTAGCTTTTAATGTGGGTGCTACAGATCCAAACTCAGGTCCTGACCCTTTTACAGAAGACGCTTTACCTGCTGAACCATTCTCACAGCACAGGAAAGTACTGCCAAGACAACCTGCAGTCAGCGCTTTCCTTTGCTATCATTCTGGCAGCACTGGGACTGAACCCACGGCTTAGGCTATGCTGCACAAGTGCTCTACTCTTGAGCTTCCGCTCAGTACCAAGGCAATTAGTAATCACATATCCTATCACCTCCTAATGTCAATAATTACCCTAGAGAGCCCCTCCATGAGACACAGTGACCATGGTCACAAAGCTACAGCTTGTGGGGACTCCAAGTTACAAGGACTTTGTGACTCAGTAAACGCAAGGTAAGAGTGAATGAATAAATAATGAAGAAATGAATGATGAATGAATGAGTGAGCATTGTCTCGATGGGTAGAAGTTGGGGTCTGTGTCAGATTGTAAGAGTGAGCGCTGAAGGCCTTCTTAGCGGGCTCCGTGGCAAAGCATCTGTGAAGCATGCCAAACTTCCAGCTCCAGTCACAGCACCAAACCAAGCAAACAACAACACACCTCACCTGTCATTATCTGTCCACTTCATAAAGGACACTTTGCACAATTCTATCTGCAAAAGAGACAAGTCCGTACTGAGGGTTAGCTGCCCTTAGGCCAAGCCCACACATCCTGCCTGTGTCAGGATACTGAACGCCCTGCCCTCTCTCCTGTTTGCCGGCCCGCCGCTTGGGTCATAGCTGAGCAGACCACACAGCCCGTGGCTGTCTTCATGCTGGGGCCTCTCCTGACTGTTGAGGCAGATGACAGAGGGCTGCTGACCCACAATCCACTGAGCAGAAAACAAGTTATAAGTAAATATACACTTGATTAGACGTACACTGGAAGGACTTCCCAGCCATTGCATAAGCTTCTGCCAGTTTATATTTCATTGAAAAAATAAAGGCCTTCCTTATCCTGATTACACTAAATCTCACAGAAGCCCAACAGATTTGGCACAATGAATACAGTCAGATTTGGCAAAATTGCCTTGTAAGAACATGTGTCATTTGCCAATCAAAACTTTCAGGTTTAATATCCCCTGACCTTATAAATCTCGTTTCTATTAAAGATGTGCTGAAATGGGCTGGCATCTCCAGCCTGCCACAAGGACACTTTGAGAAACTTTCAGCACAGACAGCAACCCGGTGACTGCCTGTCTCATTGGATGGTTGCCGCCCTTGACTTTGAATCCCATCAACTCATGTGTGTTTTCTTTCCATCCTGTCCCCTGCACTGTTCACTGTCATGGCTCTGTCCATCCACAGCGCAGCCTTTGATCAGCCCGTGTGGCTTGGGCAAGCTAAATGATTCGTGCTATTTACAGGCAGGATTTCTCCCAGTGTCGATCTGAAAATGCCGCTCTGGGTCCTCCCCGGGCCAAACATAACACAGTCATCCGAGGGCTGGTCAAACCCTCTGTCCTTTGCAAATACAGTCACCTCATTAAGCATAAGCCTCTCTCCTCTGTGATCGTGCCCTGCACTCCCTGCCAAACATAAACAAATGCTTGTGGAGCCATGCCACCACCCCCCGGGCACATACCACACAAGATTCCTGATCCCAGAAGAGGACAGAAACCGAGAGGAAGAAAGAGAAGAGGCGACAGGAAATCGAGAAGAGAGGGGGATCCATGAGTCCAGGGCCCCGTGAAGGCTCAGCGCACCGTAAAAACAACATGGGTCATAGCATCAGCAGCATGCGAGCTACTAAAGAAGGATGGCTGGGGCCAGACAAGGTAAGTCCAAAGTCTCTCTTTTGCTCTCTCTCTCTTCGTGTGTGTGTCTGTATGCATGAGCTCTTATGTTCTTTTGGGTATATGTAAGTGTGTGAGTGTGTAGGTCAGAGGCCATCCTTGGATGTCATTCCCCAGGAAACATTTGAGACAGTATCTCCCTGAACCTGTGTTCTCTGGTAGGTTAGCCATGTTGGCTGTCTCTGCCTCCTCAGAGCCAGGGTTATAAACATGACCTACCATTCCCATGGGTGCTGGTGTTGAGATTAGGTGCTCACACTTGCATGGCTTTTTTTTTTTTTTTTTTTTTTTGGAAGGTGACATGGCCTTTGATGAGTCCTTCCTTCTATTCCATAAACACATGGCAGTAAGATGTTTTCCAACACATGGAGTTAATGGTACAAACTAGAGAATGATAAGAATCATGTCAGTTCACACTTGAGGTCTGACTGTACACGGCGTTCCTTTGCTTTCGTGTACCTCTTGCCTCCCCTTAAAGGATACAGCACCTTGACACTAGTATCACCACTTCTGCTGCTTCTGTTCTCCTGGGAAGATCTGCATTGGCTGCAGCCGCTGTGCTCCACAGAACCGAAGGAGAGCTCACTGTGCTCGACCGAGAAGGATCAAAGCTTCCTTTCCAGCCCCTTGGGAGCTTTTTATCAAAGCAGGAGATATGGGCTGCTTCGCTGGAGCGATGCCCACAGTGGGATAGCAAGGAACCAGAAGAAACGTGGGCCTGAAGAAGTGCTCTTACATCTGGGCCGAGTGCCTGAAGAAATGAAGTGCTCTTACATATGGACCATGCAGGCTTGCCCCAGTACCGGCTCTCCTGCTGTCTGGCCACATCTGTGGGAGAGAGCCCACTCATCCCAGCTGACTGAAGAAAACATTTTTGTTTTCTGCCACTAAGTTTTGGGATGGACTAACGAGGCAAAGTGGCTGAGATGGGACTACATACTCTTCTGTGTGTTTTATGTAGCCTTCTGTGGGTAGGGCCTTGCTCCATCCTGTGGGTGCTGCCTCAGTGGAATCTGAGGGAACGGTGGGCTCCCCTTTCCCTCTGGCTCACCAAGGGAGTCTCCTGAATCCACGATAGTCCTGAAACCTGGATTCTGTCACAAAGCAAAGACCAGATTCACAGCTGATATGATCTAAGCCCTGCTGCTGCACAAAAGCTTTGTTGCTATAAGGCCCAGAGTTTGGATTGGTGGTGGTGGGCTGCCCACTAGGTTGGTGAGAAGTGACCTCTACAATGCCGTGCTAGAAGGTCTCATAAACTGAAGTAACAGAGAAAGTTCTTAGCGTAGAGACTCCGACCTGTCACCCTTGCTGCAGGCAAGGCCCACACGCAGGCCCT
Organism: Psammomys obesus; assembly: GCF_907164565.1. Taxonomy (NCBI): domain Eukaryota; kingdom Metazoa; phylum Chordata; class Mammalia; order Rodentia; family Muridae; genus Psammomys; species Psammomys obesus. Next base: position 8,025,141 of record NW_026590699.1, read on the forward strand.
CTTCAGGTGTAAAGTAGTGACAAGCCAGAGTCTTCATGAAGAGCCTGAAGGTGAGGCAAGCACTTCAGATGACACCTCAGATGCTATGCTTTCTCAGAACGGCCTGTAGGGAAGTCTTTGGGCATCTTCTTGATCAATGGTTGGCGTGGAAGTATCTAGGGTCCTGCCATCTCTAGGCAAATGGTCCTGACTGGGCTGTATGAAAAAGCAAGCTGAGAAAGCCATGAGGAGCAAGCCAGTAAGCAGCACCCTCCATGGCCTCTGTGTCCTGCCTCCAGGTTGCTGCTCTCTGTGAGTTCCTGTCCTCTGTGCACTCCTGCCCTCTGTGAGTTCCTGCCCTCTGTGTGCTCCTGCCCTCTGTGTGCTCCTGCCCTCTGTGCGCTCCTGTCCTCTGTGCGCTCCTGCCCTCTGTGAGTTCCTGCCCTCTGTGCGCTCCTGCCCTCTGTGAGTTCCTGCCCTCTGTGCGCTCCTGCCCTCTGTGAGTTCCTGCCCTCTGTGCGCTCCTGCCCTGGTTCCCCTTTATGCTGAACTATCGGCTATGAGACAAAAATCACCCCTTTCCCCTCAGGTTGCTGTTGATGGTGGCACTCTGTTACAGCAACAGAAAGCAAACCAAGACTTTTGTTTCCCACCCAGTACACCAGTGCATCCTTGTCTGCATTTGCCAACCTACCACCATACTGGAATTCAGAACTAACAAAGGTTATGCAGATAAGCAGCTGTTTACCCCTGAACTGCAACACTGGACAGCTTTCTCCTTCCTTTCATCTGAGACTTTCGGGGTGAGCACAGCTTTCGTGCATGATGAGCTGTTTGCTTTGAAGGATTTTTGTCAGTTCTGATAATGGTGTTTCCTTGTGTGGGTCATTTCAGAATACAGGTGAGCTTCGGGGTGTGCAGGGAGTGTTAAATAAAGTCAGCTCATTGACAGCAGTGTTTTGATTGCATTTTAGTCAAGCTCCACAGAGATTGGGAATCTCTCTGTAGATCAATGCTTTTATCACATTCAGAGTGATGGAGACACGTTTCTGTAGTAATAAGTTAATAATTTCATTTCTGCCACTGAAAATAAAGACAAGAGGAAATCGCATCCCATTCAGATAAGAAAATGTTAAAAGGAATAGAGATTAACTCACAAACAGTGTTTTCTACAACCAAACTCTTTATCTAATATAAATTCAAAAGCATGGTCTTTTGTTATTCAAAATTCTTACTCTAAATTGAGATTCGGTTAATTGCCTCTGCAAGGTTTTATCTGAAGGCAGGTGTGTGTGTGTGTGTGTGTGACTGTGAATGCTAGGAACTGAACCAGGGGCCTCACATATGATAGGCAAACATCAAGTCATGTCCGAATCCTGAAGCTATTCACTTAGTGCCTGCAAGATCTGTCAAGATGGTCCCTGATGAGAAGCCATTATCTTTTTTTATTGATTAATTTATTTAATCACTTTTCAGCCCAATGGTAGCCCTCTCCCTCATCTCCTTTTCGTCCCACCCTCCCATCCCCTCTCCCCACCTTCCCATGCACTTCTCTTCAGAGAAGGAGAAGCCCTCCCCCCATGGAAACCAACCCACTCTGAGAAGCCATTATCTTAAGAGAAGTATATGTGAAAACCTGTGCTTAATTTTGCATAATCTATTTTTCTTGAGGCAGGCTCTGACAGGGAGCTATACAAATACAAACGGTAGCCTAAAATAAATTCCCAGTCACCATGATGTGTAGCACTCACACAGGGAGTCGTGACCCCTGCCTGCTCTATTCTGTAGGGACGCAGCAATTCAGACCTCTGCTTGTTGTGATAAGCATTAGGAAAAACCGTGAAGTTGCCTGGAGAACCTCCCAGGGTTCCCTTGGTCCCAAGCTTGAGTGATACCACGTTCCTAAGACAGCCTCACTAAACAAAGAGGCCAATGTGGGAAGCATGCTGCTCCTGTCGGTGGGCAAGTCCTGCCTTTTGGCCACAGAACATCTCCAACTTGGTGGACGGCTCCTTGAGAAGCTTGGCAAACCGATAGCTTTTGGTTTAGCTGGATTTGGGTTAGCTGGAGACTTTACATTGTCTGCATTATCAATTTTTAAAGGAACTGGCATTTCAAGGGAGATGTCAAAACAAAACAACAGTTACCCTGAGAGATACTCTTTGGGCTGGAAATAAAGTTAGTCCTACTGACCAAGCCCATGGCCTTTAGCGATGACCAGACACTGGAATATGATTTGCCTCCTCCATAGGCAGGACTGCCAGTCAGCCTTTGGCATTGAACAGTGGCAGAGATAAAACCCAAAGCCTGGAATTCCACGCCATGCTTGGTCCCATCCTGAAGGTTTAGGGTGTCTTTGGGGGAGTCTCTTAGTTTTAAACTTACATATGGATGCTCTGGTTTTTCTTCAGATAGTATAACCTTTTAAAAAACTTACTTGTAGGCAGGTTTACAACTCATTCACCCAAAGACCACTTGAACTTAGTGGTACAGGAGAGCTGACCTAACAAGCCAATTAAAATGAAAAAAACAAGATCATAAACCCATTTTAAAGCTATATGTCTCTGAAGATTGATTTGATTTCTGCTTAGGCAGACACTGATGAGATATATGCTAATAAACAATTAATAATAGGCCCCACCACTCCTATCCAAGCCTCATAAAATTCACTCTTATATCCAGGCTTAGTTTACTCCTACCTAACTCCCAACTTTGTAATTATCCCATATAAATTATGAGATAGCATGTCTATAAAATAGCTATAAGCATTAATACTGTCTTTACCAAGATTAATACTAACTTCACCTGAAAGCCAGATCTGCGTGGCCTCCTTCCTGTCTTCCGTGACATATGGTTCATATTCTATTACAAGCCTCATGTGTTGCTTAGCTGTGCATGTACAGCTCTGTCAGTGGACAAGGCTGTGAGCATTTCCAGGATGTAGAGTCACAACAATGCTCTAGACTAGAGCTCCAAACCAGAAGAGTGAATATTAGCATGCATTTGCAAGTTGAATTAACAGTCATCAACTACTTTCCTGAAAGCAGATTCATTTAGATTTTTGATTCATTCATTTCTTAAAATCAGTCTAAGGTTTACGAATAGATGGGCTGGGGAGGATGGCTGTGTGACTCAGTGTTTCCCTTTTACATCAGGTACTCTTCTGCTGGAGTGAAACACCATGAAGACAGCTTAAGGAGAGTTTATTTGGCTTGTGTTGCTGAGGGTTAGATATCCATGATGATGGGGACAGAAGGCAGAGAGGGTGAATGGAAATTGGGGTGAGGTTACAAACTATCAAAGCCCGCCCCTAGGGACACACTTCCTCCCCAGGGATAAGGTTCTACCCCTAAAGGTTCCATATCCTCCCCAAACAGCACCACCAACTGGACTATGGTGAACATCTTGTTCAAAGTACCACATGTCTCAAGCATGAGAATTTGAGTTCATGTCACCAACATCCATGAGGAAAATCCAGACAAAGCAGAAGGAGCTTGCAATCCTAAAGTTAGGGAGGCAGGAACAGAGCTATACTGAAGTATGCTGGTCAGCCAGCCAGTCTTTCCAAACTGGTGTGTCCCATGGCCACCGTGAGGCCCTGTCTCACAACTTGCCGTCAACCTGCGGCTTACACACTCACACCCACTGAAACCTGTTAGACAGACACACGCTCCCCCAACACACACACAAACATCACAGAGCACTTGTGACTAGACATACGGCCCAAAGCCTGGCCCAGCTTTGGGGCTGCTGTGAGTACACCTGGCAAACTTTTGTGGCAAGGGTGTGTGTAAGTGGGCTCATCTCTGAAGACACAAGGCCGTGTGCCCCAGCCTTCTTGTCGGTGCACCGTTTGGGCACATAGTGCTTTTGAGCTGAAATTGCCCAGTACTGGAATCAAGCAACGTTCCTACAGGGCCATGTAAAAATATGCCTTACCTATATTTTGCACTGTTTACCATCTCTGTGACCCCTGTAGTGAGAAAAAAATGGCTACAAACAACATGCAATGAAGCTCCTGCTACATTCCAGGGAACAGCCATTTCCACAAAGGAGGAGGAAATGTCCTGTTCAGTAAAGCTCATCTAGACTGTATTTTCTTCATACAAGATAAAGGGAAAAAAAAGCACATTTATACCAATCATATTATGAATTTTATGCAAATACCGTGTGCCACAATTTTGCAAACCTCTCAGGCCACGGACAGCCGCACAAAGTCCTGTCCTCAGCAAGTCTGGTCACTTTTCACATCAGCTTTGCTGACACCCTTCACTGCCCCCCAGATTCTCTTGCTTTTGAATGACAGCAGAAGCACTGGACATTGTACTCCAAAAAAGACACTGAAAGGTGTCCGCTGAAATGGCACCAGTGTGGTTTCTCCACAGAGGGCAGAACGACGGTTGCCGACTGACCTGCACAGGAAGTCCTCGAGGGAAGGGCGCACTGGGTACCCACAGCGGAACAGCCTCACCAGCCCCAGGACCCCGAGGTACTGCAGCTGGGCACACACATAGAAGTGGTCAAACACGCCAGGCAGCTGCGACGTGTTGGGCTTGATGCAAAGGATGAAGTGTGGGCTGCCTCTCTGTAGCTTCGCCTTGATGTCCGCCAGAGATTTCTGCGGAAAGAGAAGAATGAAGTTCCTGAGCAACAGTGGGCAGAAGGACAAAGCAGGCCACGCATCGGTGTCTAAACGCGATCCATGGCCTGTGTTTGTGTGTGATGCACTGGCTCAGCACTCACATGTATGTGGCCTTTCTTGTGAAGGTACTCAAGGTGTGAGGAACAGAAAAGAACTGTAACATTCACACATTCCACTGAAACAAACAGGGAGCTTTTGGATCTGAAGGCCACTGACCGTGAGTTGTGACGAGGTGGTGATGGGGTCTCCGCGTTCCAGTCTTTGCAGAAAAGTGGAAGTTCCCCTCTTTTTTAATAACTGTAAGGGGGGACAAGGAGGACATATTTATCTTACTTGCTTCTGGTTTAGAAGGAAAAAAGAAAAATGAAGCTTTCTGCTCATATTAATGCACTTACAGACAAATATTTAATGTCAAGAGGTCATGAAAGTCAGTGCACAGGACATTTGAGGTGTTACTCCAGGTTTGGAAAGTAGGAAGCTGCTGGTGAGGCAACGGTCTCCGCTGCTAACCGTTCACACTCAGGGCTCTTACTTACGTCACAGGCACTACCTGCTCATCCCATCTTAATTTCACGCTAAACACAGATTAGATGAGCAGGCTTGCCCAGCTGTCCACGTTACTCAGGAATTAGCTTAGCCTGGGGCAGAAAGATGCTGCCTTGTTATAATTTTGTTCTTTGAGTTGTTACTTTGCTCTCTTAAGACAGTTATCATAACACAAATGTATGGGTTTGATGCCTTCTTGTCCCTCTTTCTTTTTTTTAACTGCTAAAAGGGGTGGGTTAGTTAGTAAGGTGTTTATGCTTGAAAACTGACAAAATACAGCGTTCTTCAATAAAGAGTAAACCCAGCTCTTAAAAGAAAACTATCGTATGCAGCAAAGATTAAGTGATAATGAAAACATTTTAAAGATTTAAAGTGAAAATGGTGCCAGAGTGAAGAAGTAAAGGGTGGGAGATAATTAATTAAGTGCCACCAGGGGCTGAAAGATGACACCTTCCATTCCACAGAATTATAAGGCGTCCACTAACATCTCCACTGCTCTAAAATGATCTCTCTTAACAGCATGGAAGAAAAAACTCCGAGGAAACACAGTTATGTGTTCAGTAGATCTGTGAGGACAGTAGCTAATGAGAGACAATCGTCTGTCTGGGACCACGAGGACAACAGCTCATTTCCTTCCATTAAGATGGACTATGCAGAGCGGCGACTCACTGGGCTGACAAGCGAATGCGAAATGAAATGCTTGGCTAGCATCAGCCCGTTCCTACAAATTCAGCATCCAAAGTCATCTCCAGTTAGGGAATGGGCAAAATTCCATGTTTCTGGCTCCAGGCAAGATGTACAAGAACTGGCCTAAGTTGAAGGCAAATGTGAGGGCAATGGCAAACAAAGCATTTGAGGGATCGTGGCAAAAATAAATCTCCACCCCTGGATGTGGGGCACAAGGTTTTCTAAGCGAGCAGCTTGCTCCTGTGAATTATATCCCTTCTCCAGTCCTCCCAGGAAGAGCCTAAGGGTGTCCAGGTCTCAAAAGCTTAACAATTGAGGTGAAAATTCACAGTTTAGAGCTGCAGGATAATGTCCTGGATGAAAGGACCTTTGGGATCAAGCTTTTCCCACAGGGACCCTTTCCAAGTTCTGGGGGGGAACCTGCCAAGCCTAACTCTGCAGCATGCCTACGGGTCACTGATCTTCATATCTGCTGACTAAGGGCATGTGCACACACAGGCAAGCATGAACACACACACACACACACACATACACAAGCATGTATACACATAGACTTAAACAAACGCACATGGACATGCACATAGATACCCACAAGTATGCACACACACACAAGCATGCTTCCACACACATGTGCATACACAACCACACAAATGGGCACATATGTAGACACATACAAACACATACACAAATACATATCTACACAGACAGGCACACACATGTACATGCATAGAGGTCCAGCATAAACACAATGGGCATACATATGCACAGTATACAAGAGCATACTGATGCATGCACACACATATACATATTCATGTGCACATACAGAGACACATGCACATGCATATACACATATGTACCCACTTACATACATACTGATATGTCTACAATGCATCTACACATAGCCATACATGTAGACACATACATGTAGAGGTATACGCAGATGAACAGACACAAACATCCGCATACATACACACAAATACACACTCATCTGCATTTTTCATAAAGGGCAGCATCTTAACCCTGCTTTCCTTTGAATTGAAGAGCTGAGATGTGTTTCAACCTGCCCCAGTAACTGCATTTTCAAAATCAGCTGTTCTTGGCCCCTTCTGAATCGTGCTTCTCCTGTTCTGTCTTTTGGTAGACATAAGCAAGGGGCTTGTAAAGCAGTCTGCTCTTCTGCTCTCAAGAAACAAAGCAGTGGTAGACATTCCCGCCATGAAATAACTCGGCACGGGGGATTTATCTCTCTCTTTTAGAGGCAGAGCCTTCGATGGAAGTTCAGCATATGTGGGAGAAACACCAACAATTAGTGTAATACAGCAAGCTTAAAGTCTACAGGTACACGGTGGAGACACTCTGGTCCCCAGAAAATAAAAGAAATGATAATTTATCGTTTCTAGACCCAAACCTTGGAAGCAATCAGGTCAATGGGATAGAATAGGAAGTTCACGTCTTCTAAGCCAATCGCCCTGAAGTGCCAGGAAAGGGGGCCTCAATGAAGTGAATGTCTTTATCCAGTTGGCCTGTACATTTGTCTGAGAAGGACTGTCTTCCTCAGTGGAGGAGAGGCCAGCCCACTGAATGGTTCCATTTGTTGGACCAGTGGCCGTGGGCTGTGCTGTATGAGAAACCTAGCTAACACAAGCCAGTGATCCAGCCAGACAGTGAGTCAGCAACAGCATTCCTTCATGGCCTCTGCTTCAGATTCCTGCCTTGACATCCTGCCCTGACTCCCCTCGGGGACTGGCTGAGAAGCCTGTGGTGAAATAAGCCCCTCCCTCCCCCGACTTTTGGTCACAGTGTTTATCATGGCAACAGAAAGGCAACCAGACCAGCATCTTTCTTTAGTTCCTTCTGTCAGAGTATGGCTATCTTCAATTGCATTAAAACTCATCATCTTTCCTTCAGTGCCTTCTGTTAGAAGGTGAATATCTTACCATTGCACTAAAACTGTGCCGTTTAGGAAGGAAGAGACCGCACTGAGTAAACTTAAATGCAGCAGAAGTAAGACAACAAAGCTCCTACCTTGCTAAGTTCTAGATAGTTCTTATTTACTCCAGCCACTGAAGACGCAGTTCTCTTACTGAGGAGGGTGGATTTGTGTCCTCGGAATTTAAATGATGGGGAGGAAGAGATGAGAGATCCCGTTTGTGACAGTTTTGACTGGAACAAATGACTGATCACGACGTTTTCGCTTGCTAGGAGATAAATAGATGAACATTGTAAGCGGCATTCAAATCACTGCCAGACGCTGGGCTCACAATCTGTGAAGCACCCTCCCCCATTCGGTGTGGCTAATGCTGTTGGTACAGTGGAGAGTGGAATCTACTTTTCCCATGGCTTCATATCTCCACGGGCACTTGTTTCTCCTGAAAGATGGAAACTCTCATTGCCCTTGGCTTGAGTCTCCTTCACAGCTTTGCAGCCTTAGCTCGTGGTTCATTGCTCTCTAAAGTGTATGCTTCCTCCTGTCTTGACTGTCAGTACCAAATCCTACCAGCTCAGACCTGCCAGGCTTTTGTGCACATACACACTCATAAAAACATGAGTTTGGCAGCAGTTCCCCCTTGCAAGAAAATACCCCATCCAGAAGACTTTTCCCCAGTGCTGACCTTGTGCTAAGAAGTATTTAAACACTCCTGGTAAATTTGGTTACATCTGTCATGAAGTAAAGTAGAAAAAAAAATCCTCTTTCTCTGGCCCAGTTCATCTGCAGAGATGAGGGTGTCTGATATCATTCAGGGTACTCAGGTCCTCAGTTAAGAGACCTTTCCCAGCTATTCAATGTAGGGCTGGAGCTCCAACAGGTGGGCTTTTGATTATGAATCTTTCAGTAGCATAGAAACAAGAATGTGTGTGTCAGCTAAGAATCTGGGAGGAACCTTCCGTTACGGGTGTGTATACGTAGATACATTCTGAGTACGAGTGGCTTTTAAACACAGAATAAAATGACAATAACCATATCCCACAGATTACTGCAAAATTAAAACTTGAAATAATTTGTATAACTACTTAGGATCCTTTTCAAGCCATCAGACATTTCACAATGTTCAACAGCAGCACGGGTTTCCACCTTTTCTGCACAAAAGAGTAAACCACACCCAGCACCTACTTGGTGTATATTTATTTGTTTGTTTATTTATTTATTTATTTATTTATTTATTTATTTATTTATTTATATATAGTCTGCACATGTGTGTGTGAAGATTTCTTCAGTGAAAATTCACTATGTTATGTGCAAGCAGGAAGACAGCAGTATCTGAGATGAGAGGTGTGACCATGGAAGAAAAAGCCAAGAGGTAACTCCGGAATTTTGGGTTAAAACTGCAGGTTTGGGGATAAATTTGTTACTTTTCGTACATACTATCCAGACAAAGGTCTTGCTGTTCCTCAGTGCCAGCTCTTTAGACAGAACAATTTTTCCTAAACAAATTGCTGGTTCAGTACTGGCAACAAAGAGGATGGTCACCGCAGAGGTTTGGGAAGGCCAGTTGTCAGCAAATGCTGAAAACCAATGAGCCCATCCAAAAGAGGTAGCTGCTGGCAGGGGGGATATGATGGCCACGTCTTACCCTATTAACAAAGGAACTAATTAACAAGAGGACAAGAGGGCTCTTAGAGCAGAACGCCAGTGCTGATGGGGAAATGTGGTCACAGCCCTCAGAGAAAGAACTTGCTAAACCAAGAATGAAGACTCCATGAAAAATCACTGGGTAGAATTTTCATGGGACAGAATGTTTTCATAGTCTCACAGTACTTTCTCAGAAATTATTAACCAGCAACAAAGGAAAGTTAACCAGGAGAACCGAATGGCGCCTTATTCCAGTGGAGATGTGAGCACCACAGACAATCGCCTTCTGGAACACAGTGCACTGAGCATCCCTCATCTCTGGGATTCCAGCTCCCGACAGGAGGAAACACCACCTTACTCTGAACTCTTGCTCAAATCCAGCATCTCTTCAGTTTTAAACGCTAATAAGAAGGGCACTGAGAAGTTGGAGCATTGCCTAAGAGTAGATGTGACTAAGAGGAAATGGCCCCGAATGGGCAGAAAACCAAGTAGAAAACACGCTGGCGGTAGAATGACAAAGGTGCCTGTGAGTTCTGTTCACTGTGGGAGCAGCACCAGTGAGTGATTTCCTGGTGCCCAGGAAGTGCACCAAGAAGAGTTTGGACATGGAGAGGAAAGTGTTTCAGAAAACACAAGAAATAGGGGTAAAGACATAAACAAAATCTTCCTCTGTGAAGACAGCATTTGGAAATGCTTATTTTTTTTAAAGCTTTTAAGTTCAAAGTTTTTTGACACCACCTCAAGATAATAATGTAAACAATAAGCATACAGTACCACCTATTTAAAGATATAATAATTAAACAATCATCATAAGGATCTAAAGTGTGTGTTTGTGTGTGTGTGTGTGAGAGAGAGCCAGGACCCATACATAAATGATAAAAATATTCTTCTTCTAGGGTGAAATACCTTAAATACATTTAAAACAGACACATATAAACATGGGCCGCAGCACGTGTCTTTTTCTCTGTCTTTTCTCTCAGTGACATGGCCAGACTGCACAGAGGCGGCACAGACAACGCCGTTTTCCTGACCTAGCCGGGAGCCTCCCGGGACATTGCACCAAGCTCCCTGACCCCTTGCCTTATTCAAAGGCAACCGTTACCTTCACCAAAATTAAGCCTCCACCTTCCTCCCTGGGTTCTCTACGGTGATGAAGGTTGCACTGGAGGCCATTGCTCGTCAGCCATATGTCCTTATAACTACGTCCCTGGCGTCATGACGTTCTGCAGACTCACACAACACTGTCACACCCAGGTTTCTTTCGGGTCATGGTGAAGCACGAGTACCTGCCGTCTGTAGGCCAAGTGTAGGCAGTGCACGTGCCTGCGGGATACTGCTGTGTGTCTCTGCGTGGTCTGTACTGAGTGTCCTGCTGTATCAGCAGAGTGAGGTAACTGTAACAAGACCCATAAGGCTCCCAAAGCCTGACACACCGTCTGTGCCCTCACAGAAAGCTTCCACCCCTCACATAGGGATCAGGAGCACACGAGAGCACACCTGGTCCTCCTGTTGGGAACAGCAACAGTCACCCACTTTTCTCCTAAACGAATTAACTTATTAACAAGCGCAAACAAAAGGAAGGCTTTAAGATGTAAGCACTCGGTATGGCAAGCAAGACTGAAACACCCCCACCCATCATTTCCTCATCCTATGCACATATGCATTCTACCACCGTGAAAACAAAACCAGAACCAATCCATCCATGACATGCTCTGGGTGTCAGACCTTCACACAGGGACCAAAGGAAGGTGCATGAATGGTACAAGTTGTAACGACTGCAGTGGGGAGGCCAGGACTTCCTAGGGCTGAGCAAGGCTGAGCATTTATTTATATATATTTTTATTTATTACAATTTATTAACTTTGTATCCCAGCTGTAGCTCCCTCCCTTCTCCCCTCCCAATCCCACCCTCCCTCTGTTTTCTCCTCCTATGTCCCTCCCCCAGTCCACTGATAGGGGAGGTCCTCCTCCCCTTCCCTCTGACCCTAGCCTATCAGGTCTCATCAGGAGTGGCTACATTGTCTTCCTCTGTGGCCTGGTAAGGCTGCTCCCCCCTCAGGGGGAGGTGATCAAAGATCAAAGAGCTACCGCTGAGCATTTCAAGGCTCTGATTTCATCCCCACTCCTGTTCCCAACAGCATCTCAGCCAAGAGAGCTCACAATGGCTGCGTGACTGAGAGGCTGGCTGAGAAAGCCCCTGTGTAAACAGTGCATCATGACTAGGAGGCTGTGGCGTGGACAGTGACGCAGGCGGCAGTGCTGACGCAGATGTGTGACCTCGAGTTCTAAGCCTCTGACACCTCAGGAAGCCTGAATCGTCATTCCAGGAAAGACAGATGGCTCTGCCTCAGCCGGAGTCCCACCTCTTCCTTTCAGAGGCTACCAGAGGCTCTCTTCAGAAAATGATTACTAGAGCAGACAGAATCACACATATCTGATTGTGGTATATACGTTGGAATATAGTGTTAAACTTGTACAGAATTATAGTTGATATATGCATATAAAATGTTAATACCCACTAAGCAGAAGCCAATATATACATATATACATATATATATATGCATGTCCTTATACGTATATGCACTGATAAGCTTTCCACTTAGTGGGCATTAATACTTCATAACTGAGAGTACATACAAATAAAATATCACCTAGTTGTGCTCTGGAGTCACCTTCGGTAACGGAATTCACCGTGCTGTGGCCTAAGGTCAGAAGCCACGTTTGCCTTCATTAGTGTCCACAGACAAGCTCTTCGATGGTGGCACACTGAGCAGGAACGGTGTCTGTACACCTGTCTGCTAAGCTTAGTCAACCCGGGTTTGACTGGACTGCAAATGAGGCTGCGGTCAGTGAGGTCAGTGAGCAGCGCGGCCACACACTCCTTATCACCCTGAGTGCCGGGCAGTAAGTGGTGTTCCAACTGCCCTTCAGGGGATAGTTCAGTTTTACAGGAAATTGTCCCAAGGCCGAGAGATGAGCGTGGGGAGAAAATCAACTTACTTTTCATTACAAATAGGAGGTTCTGTGAAAGAGAGTCTTTATTTCTTTCAACTGCTCCACCAATTTCATACGTTACCTGCAATGAGACAAAAATAACAAAATTATCTAAGGATAAAAGGCGACTTTTGAAAGCCCACATGATCTATTTGGGGTTTTAAAGGTCCCTGGATGAAGCACCTTCAGAGTTCACTGGTACAGGTGTTATCACACTACAGCGTGAGTTAGGTATCATGCCACAGCTATATTTCACCGGACAGACCCTAGTAACCACCAGCAGCTTCGTCAGCTCCGGAGAAGCCTTTCTCAGCATGGATGGTCGTGAACAGGTTCAACCCTTGTCAGAAACTGGACAGCGTACCACACCGCGAGACCCCACCATGGCAAGGATCACTGAGGCCGCAACAGTGTGGAGGAAAACTGGCCTGGACTAGAACCCCGGGGTTCCCTATTCTCGCTGTGTTTAGAAGGTCAGCCCAGTGACACCACGCAAGACCACCTCCTCTTCACAACCACCTCGGTCCACGTGGACTTTGATAAGCCCTTAATGTCCCCATGTTCCAGTGTCAAATCTTCAGAATGGCGGCAGGTGCGTCCCGTGTTGCTAAGACTGCCATGTAGTGCGTGGGAACTTCTCTGCACATCTAGCAAATGTTCCCCAGGAAGTCTCAGGCACTGACCCGCCACGTGATCCAACCCGCAGGACTTTGGCTGCCGCTTTCTCAACCCATTTTTAAAAACTTAATGGCAGCTGAGCTCACCTTCTGCTGGCACAACCTCCAAGGTCTCTGAGAAACAGGTACTGCTTTGAGCTTGCTTCCCAGAGGCCCTGAGGGCCCTTCCATAGACTCCTGATGTTCTTGTGAAGATTGTCTCCACATTGTCCCCTTCCAATACCCTCTTCCTGGCTTTGTATGGTCCTGCTCTAGACACTTGCCTGTATTCCAGCACTGGGTATTTAAGCCACAGCCCTCATCCCTAACAGCCTGTGGCATCTTCTCACTCTCTCTGAACTTGTCCCACCTCTCCTCAGATCCCCCCACTCTTCCAGAGCTCTGAGGCAGATGCTTCACTCATTTTCCTTCAGGTTCTAAACCTCAGGCTGAACACAGTAGCAGCTGGTGCTGGAACTCCACAGCCCTGACTGTGACAGTGGGGACAGGTAGCCCTCAAGTCCTGACATAAGGAGCGGGTCCTCTCACCCACCATCTCCTGCTGAGGGTTCAGATCAACCCTGTTTACAAAGAGTTTCCTGACACGCCTCTTAGTGGCGTCACTTGACAGTACACACCCAGGGATTGTCAGAAATACCTTTCCTGGTCTTCACGTTCACAGCAGCTTTTCTAATTCCTCTCATTCTCAGCAGCTGACAGCATTTCTTGCCTCCAGGAAAGAGCTAAGACTCTCACTTAAAAGGATCTCTGGGCTCTGATCTCCTTTCCAAATAGCTCTTCGCCCCATCTTTTGCACACTCTTAAGGTAGAGAGTGTGGTATGGCTAAGACGGGCTCCCTGCTTGGACTGTCCCTGCCATCTGACCATGGCTATCGCCCCCACAATTGCCTCTCCTGCCCCCAATTTTTTATACTTAGTAATTCACAGTGTTACTAGCAGTAAAACATACTACCTATTTTTATAACTAAAATGATAAAAAGACCAAAAACTCATTTCTGACTCCCATAGTCTCATCTAAATTCATGCCAACTCCATTGTCTGACGGGAATCTCGTTTACACAGAGCCACTGGGATTGTGTGTGTAGGGATCTTTATAATATGGCTCTAGTCTATAATAGTCTATTTCCTGCATGAGAATCTAATGATTCCAACTCTCTCTCTCTCTCTCTCTCTCTCTCTCTCTCTCTCTCACACACACACACACACACAAGTGTGCTCACTGTACACACCAAGACAACTGATTTTCTGTAACCACATTGATTTTCTTGTTCCTGTCACTGGCTTATACCACGCTGGCCTCTTTAACCTCCATGAACAGATTGTGCCTAAGCAGTGTTTGCCTGTTTCCTGATCGGCTCACTCTCCAGAGAAACTAGCAATGCCTTGTCCACTGGGCACACTTGATGACTCTGCTGAAACCGGCAAAAGGCTCTGATATGTGCGGAATGAGAACACCTGCCACCGCATGGCCATCCTAAAGATTGTGCAGGCCGTGGGGTCTGGGACGTTTTCACGCTTGATGCCCTGGCTTACGGAAGCAGACTCAAGGCTGAAGGGCTCTACCAAACTGAAGTTCACAGTTTCCCCAATGGAGATTCTAACTGGATACATTTCCTAGAAAAATATACTTTACACATCCACACAGGCGCGCGCGCACACACACACACACACACACACTCACACATGCACATACATGCACACAGCATTCAGTGACAGCTTGGTGTTTATAGGAAGCAGAGAGTGCGTGGTTAGTGGAATTCATCTTATGGCAAGTGTTTCTGCACAAAACCCTGCATCTCAGGGTAGGTGGGCTCACTGACTTACACTGCACAGAATACACTTGTGAAGCCCGTTAAGTCCTCCTCCTCTGTGCAGTCCTCCTACTGTAGAACCTCGGCACCAACCAAGAAGCGGATGAGCCCAGTACTGACAAGCTTTGATTCGGCATTTCATTCTGGGTACTACAATAGCCGATACAGTAGTACAAGTGATACCACTGGATTCCCCAAACTCATATTCAAATGATTTTTCTAACCTCAAATCTGAAACCAAGTATCTATCTGGCATCCATGACTATTTCAGTGGGAAAATGATGTTAGAGACAGTTATTTGCACCTGAGGCTTCACAGCAACAGATTTTTTGGGGGAGGGAAGTTTCTATGTATTTTGCAAAGGCACATATGAAGACACACAAGACATATGTTAAAAAATATTCTTTAGAGCTAAAATACCAGACCCCAACTTTGATTTCTGAATGAAGACAATTAATTCCAACTAATGAGTTTGCTTCGGGCATGCAAAGTCAATCTAATGTGACATGTTCACTGCAGTCACGGACATACAACAGTGAGATTGCCTGAGCAGGGATGGAAATTTAAAAAGGACAGAAAAGAAAGAAAGAGAGGAAGAGAGGGAGGAAGGAAGGTATGCAAGGAGGGAGGGAAGGAGGGAGAGAGAGAGGGTCATGGGGTTAGCACAGGGATCAGCTGGTAAGAAGGGGGCTGGCTGGAGTTGGGAGGATTAAAAAGGGAAGCAGGTAACTGCGGTCACTGGTGCTCTCCCCATGTAAAAGATGATACTGTCAAAGATAAAATAAAGCCTACATACAAGGTGCCCACTCATGACAATTTTTGTGGCATGAATAGCATTTCTTTATGTCTTTTAAATATTACAACTCACTACTTTAATTTTAGGATACCCCAAGGCCATGATAGTTTGCAAGAAATAACACAGGTAACTTCTATGTGTCTCTAACCAGTTTCCTTCCATGGCAAAGTCCTATAATATAATCAAAACTGGGAGACCGACCAACGTGGTGAGACTGCAGTGTGTTTACATCAGCATGGGACCTGAATGTTCAGATTTCTTCTGACACACCCCTCCAGTGTCTCAGTCCCTTAGTATGCCTACTCTTGAATCCTTTGTTTGGTGGTGCCCTCTGCCCTGTGCCCTCTGCCACTGCCTGAATAAAATGATTTGAGCTGCCTGTGACGTGTATTCAGCTGGTTCTTCCCACTTCACTTCATAAACTCCATCATAGCTGCTTCAGTGCCTGAATCTTTCCATATAAGTTTTCTAGTCAGACGGACCATGTTTCTATAACTGTAAAAATATTTATTTTGATACAAGGTTTCTCTAATTAGTGTAGTACCTCCTTCTTCTGCCTCCTTAGCATTGGAATTATTTCAGGAATCTTGTCATACACACACACACACACACACACACACACACATACTGTAATTTTGGTAGGAAATAATGACCTTCAGTTGGGAGAACAGACTCCATTGATTATTCTTGTGCTGAGAACTCAATGTGCCATCTACCATCCATGAATATGGTATGCTTCTCCTGTCTGGACTCATGGCTACTTCTACCACCACTTTGTATTTTTCAGTGCGCTCTCTCTATATATGTTTTCTGACACTTACATTCATTTGAGCATTGTATTGTTTTTGAGTGATTATGAATGTCATCATGTTTAATTTCAACGTCCTTTGCCGACATAAAAACACAAGGAATCTTTATTTTTTTCTTATGTATTTTTAAAGTTTTTGAGAATTTCATGTGCAAGTCCTGTATTTGCATGGATCCCACCCATCCCTCCCCTCTTACAACTCTTCCCATGTCCCTCCCTACAGTTCCTTTCTCCCTCATAGTCTCTTCATTATATTATGTTGGATGTCCTGACTGAACTCCTTATTTCTGCTATAGTTTTCTTTCTTTTTAATGGATCCCTTGTGATTTTGATATTTATGTCCTGTACAAGCAGGGACGGGTGTTTTGTTTTTGTTTTTGTTTTTAACTTCCAATCTGTCAGGCTTTTGTTTCCTTTCTTGCCTCATTAGATTCACTAGAACCTCCAACGATTTTCTGCACAGAGTGATGACAGCCAGTATCGCTGCAGCCATCTTGGTCTTAAAACACCCAGTCTCTGCTCCTATGTATAGCATGAGCAATGGGTGCCTGTGGATGCTCTTTCTGGGATGAGCTGTCTTTCTCAGGGCTACATATGATATTAGCAATAGACTTTCTTAGGGCAGTGTAATTTCCCCCACAACTGTCAACTTAGAATGCTCCTTGTGGCTGTCTGAAATTTTATCGAATGCTTTTCTGCATCTACTGATACTGTGACATGACTTTTCTCCCCTACCTTATCCATACTCTGGACTCTCTCGAATGATTTTCAAATATTGAAAGTATTTGATTTTTAAAAAGCATTAATTGACCACAAAATAGTATATAATATATACTATTATACACAAAATAGTATATAATATATAATATATATAATATAATATATATTATTAAATAATAATATATAAAACATTATATATATAATATATATTTATATTACAAATTGCTGAGTTCAGTCTGCTCTCCAATTCTATTCTTGAGGGATTGTTTTTGGGTGTGCGTGCCCATGTATGCTTTCTAGCTTTTGTCTGGTTTGGGGATCAGGGTAATGCTAGCTTTGTAAAACAAATCAAAAAGCATTCTGTCGTCTATTTTCTGGATCAGACTGCATGAAGTTGGTACTAATTTTCTTTTAAACATTTGGTAGAATTCACCAGTTAAGCCATCTGGAAGAAGGATATTTCTTTTTTTGGAATTTTGAATTTCAAATCCCTTTCCTTGACTGGCCTGTTTGGACGATCTCCCTGACAGGGGTGAACTGAGGTAGCTGAGATTTCTGAGGACTCAGTCCATCTTAGCCTAACCGTCACATCACACAGCAGTTACTTGTGTTCGCCTTTGATCTTTGAATTGTTGGCAGGGCTGCAGAGATATTTTCTGTCTTTTTCCCGATATTGGTTACTTATGTTTGTTTTTTTGTTTGTTTGTTTTTGGTCAATCTTACTAAAACATTTTATTTTCATCTATGCATTCAAAGTACCAGTCACCTTTTAAATAAGAAATATTAATTTGATTTTGTGATTCTTTGATTCTGTGTGGAAGTGTGCGTCTGCGGCATCGCTTGGATGCTCTGGACCTGGAGTTATAGAGAGCTGGGAGCCACCTTATGTGAGTGCTGGGAACTGAACTCAAGTCCTTTAGAAGAACAGCAAGTAGTCTTAACTGCTCAGCCATCTCCCTGGCTGCCATTTGCTTACTTTGGATTGAATTTTATTGTGCAACTTTCATTTAAATTTTTTCATGCATTATAATTTGATCACGTTTTTCCCTTCTTCGAACTCCTCCCTGATTCTTCCCACCTCCCCTTTCACCTAATTTCATGATCTTGTCTCTTTCTCAAAAGCAAAACAAAACAAAAAATCAAAACAAATTTCTCTGTTCTTCAGACTGAAACCTGGATTTCAGAAATTCTCTATTTTCTAACATATGAGCATTTGAAGTTATCAAAGACTTTTTTTCCTGTGTGGAGAGTTGATATGCTATGTTTTTATTTTTAGCCAGCCATATACACATACATCCACATTTTTCATGTACAAATTCTCATGTGTGTATTTGTGGGTGTGTATACATAAGTACATATGTACACACACACAAATTCTCTCCAGACTCTGAGCTGTCACTTTTTCATGGTATGTCATTTAGGGGTGCTGTTTAGTGACAGGTTATCTAGGGGGATCTGTGAACTGGCATGATATCTAGGGGGAGACTGTTTATCCTCCAAGTATCTGAGGGTTTTCCTTTTATCCTTTTCTAGTTCGTTTCCAGCTGATTTCCATCACGGTGGGTGAACGTCCTTTCTCTCCCTACTCCCATTCTTTAGGATTGGTTGAGTTGGGTTGGGGTCCGTCTAGCGCATGCTCTTCCTGGGCTCTCAGGAAATGTCCCGAGGGTCCTGTGACACACTGGCTGCTGGTGCTTACCTCTGCAGGATCACTGTCCCTGAGAAGGACGAGCTGAGCCTTCCACTTAGCCTTTTGTCTCCTGTCCCCCTCTGACACCTCTGAGCAGGAGGCAGGCACGTCCTCTCAGCCACCATGGGAGCATCAGCCTAGATTCCCCTCCACCACCTCTTCAATGTGAAACTTCTGTTGCTGCTGCTGGATGCCCTTCTCCTGACTCCCAGTCAGTTGCTACCTCAAGCTGCCTACCCAAGGGAAGATTCATGCTGTCCCTACATCTCATCTGTTGAAAATCATTTACAACTTTACAATACCATTGTGTCTGAAGAACAAACCTCCCTAAAGCATCAGCTAGTATGGCTCACCAAGAATGATGCCACTGGCCAGAGCGGCCATCAGCCCAAGGCAACACATTCCCGAGGAGAAGACACAAAGGGAAGCTGCAGTGGACAAGGGGACCAGGAGGACTATGTGGCCTCCAGGACCAGGGATCCTGTGGGGCCAGGCCACTGGGATGCACACAGTGGAAAAGCCCACTGAAGTGGACAGGCTTCTAGGCAGGTAAAAATCTATCATAGAAACCACCCATAGCTTAGTGACTGGGCTTCTAGGCAGGTAAAAAATCTATCATAGAAACCACCCATAGCTTAGTGACTGGTTGCCAGGGGAACAGAAAACCATCTGTTCTCATCATGGTGGTGCCCACCTGGGGCAGCAGAGGGCAGCTTTCAAGCACAGGGCTTTCCTGGGCTATTAAGGCAGCTGTTATGCCCAGGGCTCTGTTCCTCTGGTTTATTATTAGGGAGATAAAAGGAGAGAGGTGGGAAAAGCAAAAGAGGAAAGCTATTTAATTCACTCATTTCCCTCACTGTCCTCCTGTAATGGGGTCCTTGGGCCTTCCTTATTTCTCCCTCCGAAAGCCTGAAAGACAAGCTTCATGCTGTGGGTAGCAGCACCCCTCATGAACATAATAGAGAAATTTATATGTACACATCCCAGAACAAAAATCTTTAAGGAAATAGTCATGTGTTCAAAAATTCTCTTTGGAATGATTCTGCTCAATAAAATTACTCAAAAGAAAATTTAGCATTCTGCCTCCAATTCAGCAGAGAGCGATAATCACTAAACCCTACTTTATGGTGCCAGGTGGAGTGGGGAGGGGGCCATACCCAGGGAGCCATGGCAGCACGCTGCTTTGTTGGACACACTATAATACTCCCATACCACAATAAATACAATTAAAAGATAAATTATGCGAGGTCTACGCTAAAACAAGGCAATATGAGAGTCTTACCATAACTGTGAATCACAGCTCATCAAGTCGACCAGTTTCCTGGCTCCTCAATGAAAATAAAAGTGAGGAAACCCTGTGGCAAATGCACTTTCTTCCTCAGCAATGGCTGTCATGCCTGAGCTTGGTTCATCACCAAGGAGACAGGAATGTAAGGGAAGACAGAGCCTCAGCCATAGCATCATCCTCTCACACAGGTAGAGTTCTCTGAACTAAAGTTAGGAGCAGCTGGCTGCCTTGCTTTGGTGAGGAAATTTGGACAGGGGTCAGCCAGTACCAGTAGCCTCCTCCACCTGCAACGGACCAATGGGGGAGTGGTGCAAAGATGAAGGAAAGGCCAACCTAAGTGCCAACTGTATGGCTGGTACAGTTAGTATTTCTGAAAACAGGGCTTCCCGATTTCCCATCAGCCAACGTCTTCATTTATATTTTTTACTCTTGTGAAGGTAAATCTTCCAGATCTCGCTCAAAGTCAGTGCTTCTAGGAGACAGGCCAGAAAAACACGCTTGTCACTTCTTCCTGCTTAATTCTGATGCACGGTAAAGTCAGAGAGACAGGGTGGGAGAAACTGAAACCAGGCAGTGTGTGATAAAGGCCCAGGGAGCACTTGCAAGGGAGGATCCATTCTAGTTCCCATGGTCAACCCACAGTCACTCCTGGGGTTGAACACTAGTCAACAGAAGTCAGTCACTCCCTATGCCTCAGTTTCTCCTCTGTCCAATCGTTATTCACAGCAAAATCTAATGATTTTATTATCACAGACCACCAATAAATGCAGTGTTTGCAAAGACAGAGAGGAGGTCTTCTGTGGATGTGGTAAGTGGGTGTGAGCGTTGCCCTGAGATTTTCAGTTTGTCTTCAGTGGGGCTTATAGCAAAAGGTTATTAAAATATAACCACCAACTTTGGCTACATAAACAGTTCCAGACCAACCTTGGTTACATACTGAGTTCTAGAGCAGCCTGAGGGACTACAATGTGAGACTCTGTCTCAAAAAACCAAAATGCACCTGGACTGAGGTTATCCAAATTAAAATAAGATGTTTCAAGCCACATGAAACAGTTGCGTGCTCTCATAAAGTTCACCTTTATAAATTGGGAAATATTGAGTGGCTAAAATTAGCACTGTCACCAGTTACTTCTTCTAGAGATGGCCAGTCTTTAATTCACGTATCTTGATCTAGCATCAGTTTTACTATTTGGCCTTTTCAAGACCTGAGCCTCTGAAATGTGCCCCTTGCTTTCCTCGGGCCTCATCTTCCTCCTCTCAGGTGTGCTTGCCTCCAGTCAGCCACTGGTCTACTCTGGACAGCTGACCTCCAAGGGATGCCTTGGTGGACTTGCAGCAGTGCTACACGATGCCAGAACCTGGAATAGGATGGGAAGAATAAGGAACGCAGCAGCCTTGGTCAGCATTTCTCTGCAGCCAAGCAGAATCTGCTGCCGAACCCCCTGGTCACAGCAGCCTCCAGCAGCTTCCCCAAATGCCTGAGGCACTGGTGCCCTTTCTTCCCTTATCTCTTTGCTTTTGGGTGGTGTGTGCTCCCTGTTCTGGTAAAGCTCTTAGCCACCTCAGGTTACTGACATTTCTTGTTCAATCAAACCCTCAAAATCATGCTGTTCTCTCTGAAATTTTATTATATTTTCTCTCAAGACTGGACTGGGCCCTAATTTGACAGTTCCCAAGACTTAAAGGCTTTGCTAGTCTTGGTACTGGCAGTTCAACTCTTTGTACCAGCTGTGTAACTCAAAGAAAAACAAAGCCAGGACAATCAAATGATTGAGGAAAGATTATGGGCCTCTGGAAGGTAAAACTGAAATCAGGAAGGCTGAGGGATGTGGCACAGAAAGGGATGGTAGACTCATTCCCAGCTACATGGTGAGAGATCCTGGTCATTCCTTTAGCTTAACTATGGGGGCAAAAGGATTTCAACAAGAGGATGAAGGAAGCAGCAGCCAGTGGCCACAAGCTGTAGATGAAGCATTTAACTCTGCCACGTACATCCTTGGCTCCAGCCCCACTCAGGGCTAGGAGGGATGGGCACCTCTGGGCACTGTCACCACCACACTGGGTGCATAGGAGAGTCCTGGGTTTCATGTACAGATTCTCTACTCAGACCTCAGACCAATCGTTATTCACAGCAAAATCTAATGATTTTATTATCACAGACCACCATTTCCCTTCCTTCCCTATCACATTTTCCTTCCCTGTCATTCTCACATCACTGGGAACATACCCATTACAGACACGCACACCAAACACTAGGTTAAATTTTGATCATTTGTCTACTGCCTTCATTCTCAGCTTTGTAAGCCGGCATGTTAAGGTCGAGCCAAACTGACAATTACATTACTGTGCAATTAAAATGTTCCTGCACCGGAGAGTGACATTTCCATGTAGCTGAAGGGCTGAAAGGCAAAAGTTCCTCCATGAACACCCTGCAGGGACAGCTCAGGCGTGTAAGAGCATGTCACGTTAGCATTTGGGTGGCTGGCATGCATTGCTACCACAGTCCATAGTATATTTTTTTCACGTGCATATGCACAAATCTGTCTGTCTGTCTGTCTGTATTTAATGTGTGTGTGTGCGTGTGTGCTCATTACTCTCAACTTATTGATCTAATTTTGTGCCCACTGTGTTGCAGAGTAGTCACTGCTTTAATAACACGAAAGAAAAGATGACACAAATATGGAAAAAGCTCGATTACATTCACACTGGATACATGCAGATCAAACTACAGTTAGAAGGACTCAGAAATACAGAAAGTCACAAATACTCATCAAGAAGCAGAGACAGACCCTTTGCTCCCTGTTCTTGGGAATGTAAATTAGGCCAGGCAGTATGGAAATCAAGATGGAGAGTCCCCTCAAAAGTTGAAAATAGAACCACCCTAGAGCATGCACTGCTGTGTGTCTATTGAATAAAAGGATTAAAAGCATTCCACCAAAAAGAGCCTGTACTCCCATGTTACTGCAGCACATTTTACAATAGCTATTGCCTAGAGCCAACCTTGGCTATCAGAGAGCTAACAATACAGAAATGCAAGTTTATCTTGGCTGTCTGAAGGTTACTGTGCAGGAGCCCCACTGTGACCACAGAAGACAATCCATGGGAAAGAGAGCGTGCCAGGGACATCAAGACAAAAAGATGAGCAAGACTAGCACAAGCATTTCTGCACTTCAGGCATCAGAGCAGCTCAGCTTTCATGGACGTTTGCTGTTTGATTATGACAAATCAAACCTGGTCTGTGAGTAAAAACTAAAGCAAAGCACCTGGAGCCTCCCGCATTCTTAGGCAGTTAAAGGGAAGGCCTACACTCTCTAACTGCACATTAAAAGGCAGTACAAGCACAAAATCGCAATTAAATCTCAGTGGTGTACACCACAGAGAATAAGAACAGTAAAGACCCTGGACCGTCCTACCTGTGGAATGGAAAGCAGAGGTTACTCAGCGGGGACAGCCTTAGAGACACATTAGCCAACCGAATGCTTGTGAGCATAGGGAAGGCATCTGCAAGAGCCAACAGCTTCAGTCTGCTCCTACTGAACCACATTTAATGTTGACATGGATGTTAACAGAGAAGCAGAGCAGGCAGATGCATCAGAGGTAGCTGATCCACCTCCCAGGAAAAACAGTCCTTTATTCCTTTCAGGACAATACGGTTGGTCCCCAAGGTGGGCATTCTCATGCAAATCTGAAAGCTCAGTGCCACAAATGGCTTACCTCTTTGGGGGCTTCTTGGGTTGCTGGCCAATAGGGTCCTGCAGACGACCAACATGTCAGAGGTTGATGCCATTATTCTGAGTTACCCACTGGAGCTTGACAGTAAGACCCCACTGCTGAAGACACCGTACACATGCTTGAGTTACAGAACACAGAGCAACCAGGCTGCTATTCACCTTGAACCTTCATCTCTGCTGGTTTGCTTTCATAGTGCTGAAAGGTGTTATGTATGCTCCAAGGGGAGAAAGGAATTCCGCAGCCTCACTCAGCCATGAATTCCGTAAACTACAATAAGGAAGGCCCGTTATTACCCAGCAAGATATGCCCACTGGTGTAATAGTGGCACAAAAGTTAGAGGAGTAAA
Organism: Psammomys obesus; assembly: GCF_907164565.1. Classification (NCBI taxonomy): domain Eukaryota; kingdom Metazoa; phylum Chordata; class Mammalia; order Rodentia; family Muridae; genus Psammomys; species Psammomys obesus. Next base: position 8,049,428 of record NW_026590699.1, read on the forward strand.
TAACTATTTTCTGATTACGTGCAAGGACTATTCCACAAGATGGAACCTATACCTGGCATTGTTAATTAGGACAAGAACCTGAAATTAGATAGGTCATGGGCTCTACCACTATAATTTTGGTAAATGGAAATAACATTACCATGACAAATGGTGACATACTATACCTATAAATACCTACAGATGAACATCTTTTTGTTTAAGATGGCAATTAACACAGAGACTCACAACTGGCAAATATGCAAAAATAAGAGACTTGACAATGTGCAGCCCTAAAGGGACATCTGTATCACACCCTCCTCCTCAGGACTCAGGCATCTTCTGTGAAGAGGGAGCAGGATGATTACAAGAGCCAGAGGTGGTGACTGACTTCACGCAAACAGTGTCTTCAGGTTATAGCAGGGCAGCTGCACATATGAACTCACAGCAGTTGTGATAGCATGCACAAGACCTTTGCTTGCTCAATCCAGATGAAATCCAAGCATGAAGAAGGGGATGTGAGCATGAAGCCCCACCCCCAACTGAGCAGCTGTTGGCATTTGACAGATGCTGAGGGAGCAAGAACCAGCTTTATTATTATTTTTTTTAATGCTATGGCCTTTGATGATATATTGACCACACTCCAGGGCTGGTCCCACAGCTAAGAATAACAGGACAGGAGCCTAAAGGGCCTCTGAAAGACTCTGCTGATCAAGCAAAGGCTGAGACTCAGAGCCAAACTTTGGGCAGAGTGCAAGGAATTTTATGAAAGAATGGGGATATAGAAAGACGTGGAGGGGTCAGGGGCTCTGGAACTCCACAAGGAGAGCAACAGAAACAAAAAACAAACAAACAAAAAACCACTCCCCCCAAAAAACCAACAACAAAAAAACAGAAATAACAAACAAACAAAAAACTAGGACCTGGGGGCCCTGAAGAAACTGATACCCCAACCAAGGACAATGTATGGAGAGGACCTAAAACCCTGGCTCAGATGTAGCCCATAGACTAAGAGGAACAAGGGCTGTCTCTGACATGAACTCAGTGGCTGAGCGGCTCTCTGATCACCTCCCCCTGAGGGTGGAGCAGCCTTACTAGACCACAGAGGAGGACAATGAGACCAGTCCTGATGAGACTTGATAGGCTAGGGCCAGATGGAAAGGGAGGAGGACCTCCCTCATCAGTGGACTGGGGGAGGGGCATGGGAGGAGAAGATGGAGGAAGTGGGATTGGGAAGAGATGAGAGAGGGGGACCCAGCTGGGATACAAATTGAATAAATTGTAATAAATGATAATATTTAAAAAAGAGTAAAAAAAAAATAAAAAAAGAATAGTCAGGTAACACAAACAGGACCCTATTGTGGGTGAGAGAGATAGAGATCATAAAGTTGAGTAAGTAGGAGTGAATTTGATCAAAACACACTGTGTGAAATTCTCAAAAATTATGAAAAATTGAAGTATTGTAGATTTTGAATTTTGATGTTATAGTTGCTCAACCAGTAAATTCAATGAGCAATTTCAAAATCTGAAACGTATATAAAATTGGAAATGCTTTGATCCCAAGCATTCTGCATGAGGGATATTCAGCTTGCTCTTAGGGTTCTTACTTTGCTAAAAGTTAAAAGTTGTATAAATATGGAAATTTTTCAAATTGATTTTGTTTTCAGGATGAGCTGAGAGAAAGTGAGTATTTGGAAGGTGGCAGGGAGGCCTGTGAGGGTCTGAAGCTCCCGAGAGAGGCAGCTGGATTGCATGTCTTGGTAGTCATCTTCCCAGGACACTGACTTGTGAGTGCCCACCAGCTTGGTACTGACAAGAGCATCGACATTTACGGAACAGAAGTAAACACATCCTTCATGTTTCCATCCCCTCCTGCACCCTGCTATTTACAAGATGCAAAATATCCTCGGAGAAACGGTTAGGATTTTAACAGATGATAAAAATGCAGAACTTTACAGACACACTTGTGAATTCAATATATCACATCAGAATATATGTGAAGATTGGCTTAGCACAATAAATAAATGATCATTTTCAGGAAATGCAAATGTGCCTGATTATTTTTCATGAGCGACTACAGCTCTGTACTCAGTCTCTTGCCAGGACCGCAATCCCTTTGTGGTCTGGGGAGTTTGCTCTGTTTGTCACAAACATGATACTCAGCACACTCAGGTTTGCACGGGCTCAGTTTTCAAATACTTGGTACCCAGCTGATGGTGCAATTTGGAGAGGAGTGGGGTGTTGGTTGGAGGAAAAGGGAAGCCTGCATAAAGGCAGAGCTTGGGTACATTAGCTGCTCCTGAATGTTCTCGCACTTTCCCAAGCATGAGCAACTACACCCTCAGTTAATGAACACAAACCATCCCCTCCTCCCTGAATTTACTTCCTGTCAGCTATTTGACCACAGCGTTGAGGACAGTAACAAAATGACAGGCTTTACTGTATTTCTAAGAAGTGATTTCTCCCAGTAGTTTTTAGTATTTCCTTTTGGTTCTGATTAACGATAGGCACTGGGAATACAGGAAAAATCATTATCTCAGCACTGAGAGAGCTGGATGTTACATTTGACACAGCTGAAATTAATGAGTATAGTTCATTTGTTCCTTTTAAGGAAAAAAGTATTGATAAGAAAATGCCAATATTTTTGGAGATTCAAACAGTCTTATTCACAACTTTCTATCTGGTCATAAAAGTAAGAGAACATGCTAAACTAAGAAAGAGAGTCCAGGAGTCCCTGTACTTGCCCTTCCCGGCAGCGAGAGGTGGGAAAGAGAGGGAGGGAGAGAGGGAGGAAGGGAGGGAAGAAGAGAGATAGAGAGAGAGAGAGAGGGAGGGGGAGAGAGAGGGAGAGAGACAGTGCTCCCAGGACAACCTTCAAAGGAAAAACTGATGTAGGAAGAGACAGCAGGGCCCTGCTGAGGCTGATTTTTATTTTTAAAAACATCTGACCAAGAGGGGAACAAATGCAGAGTGTAAATTAAGCTCCTTCCACATGGGTCAAAATGTTTTCATCAAATAACCTTTAATAGCATCAGTTTTGCTGAGACCAGACAGAGCTGATTGTTGTGTCTGGGGATTCTGCCTGCAGAAGAAGGGGGGAGGGAAAAAGACAGTAGCCACCCATTGATTTGTCTGTCTGCTTTGCCATTTGATTTACAGGTCCACTCCCAGAGTTTTCCCGGGTACATTGTGTCTCCCACAAATCTTCAGAGACAAAGGCCAGGGCACAAGCTATAAATGCCATTCCAGACACAGGTGCACCTGAAAAGCCAAACAGGGGCTGAGAGCCCCCTCCCCCGCCATGCACACTATCCGTGCCCATACGTCCAGAGCTCAGAGGCTGATTTTCACCAGTCTGCCACCCAGAGCACACTAGAGTTATCAGTGGGTAAAGATTTTCCTCTGCAGGAAGACCCGGTGGTAGCATCATTCTGAACAAGGCGTAATTTTCTAATCCAGCTTATTCAGTGCGGGAACATGTCTTTTGTGAGGTGGGGGGAAAAAAAGCATTCAGGTATTTTATAGATAGACCCTGTATCTGTAACAGCTTCTTATCCTCACTCTGTGTCCACCAGCAACGTGTTAGGAAAAATTTCCGGCAACAGCCTGTGGAAATCACAGTAACAAACAGCACTGCATCCGGGCTCTGTGTCTCAGATGACAGCTCCTGCTGTGTGGATGTGGGTGGCGGGGGTTGGGGAAGAGTCCTGACACACGCTTTCAAAACCGTAAGTGCGCTGCAGCAAGGGACTATAAACTTTTATCTCATCGTAAAATTACAATGCAGAGTACACACACAGATTGCAAGGTTTTAATTTTCTTAAGGGAAATAATATTGAAATGGTATCGTTGAACGTACAGTAAAACCAAACACCTGTGGGTTCACTCCCAATATTCGTCATAAACCCAAACACTGAAGAAGCTAATAGTTTTACAGAGTTCTTTTTAATCAAGGTAAAGCTACTCGCCCCAACAGGACCTGTCTAGTCAATGAAAGAGAGAATGTCACATTAGCATAAGTTAAAGCATTCATCTGTATATTTTCTTTTTCAGTGCAAGTTTTATGGCTTCTATAGATGGAGAAATCACTGAATTGCCTCCACTTATCTTTCAAGGAAGCCTATAAAATGTGGTGGGAAAGCAGTAAGACATCATAATACAACCAGAGTGGTTACAGCTGTCCTAATGCCCATCAGCCTGTGCTAGGAGAAAGGCATGTGCTCAGAGGTTACTAAACCCTGCTCTGCATAACATGTGCGCATTTATAAGGCGCAAGAATTTGCAAGTTCTGGCAAACTAAACAAAGATGCTTTCCACTTAACTAAAGCAAGTCCATTGGTCCACAAATTCTCATCCGGACAAAAATGTTAAACTGATTGAATGATCCCTTAATTTAGTTGTGATATCTCTGATGGTCTGTGCAAATTTTTGATTAACCTTGTGGCCTGTATAGATTGCAGGCCTTCAACTATTGTGGAAGGGATATGATGGGCATATTTGAGGGAGTGTGTAAAACAATCACTCCTGTGCTTACTGCCAGCCTACTTCTTAACCCCCAGAAGAAACTGTGAGATTCATGATTATACTTTTCTCAATTACTAATTTCATGGGTGTACAGCGGGGAGTCCTTGTCTTCAGAGTCACACAGCTCTGGAATAGAAATCAGACTCAGCTTGGTTAGAGGGATGCCTCTCCACTCTCCTCCACGTGTATGGAGGCTAGAAAGCCTTGAGCATTGACCCAGTAGGTGGAGGGGGGATGAAGCCACTCATTTCCCATGAAGCCATGTGAAATGAGACAGAGGCTGCTAGCACCCTCCCCTGCCCCGCCGAAACTCGTATGTTTGATGGCCCCTCCCAAACACATGTCCACCAGAATTATACACCCTTATTTGGAATGTTTTTTTTTTAATGTGTAATTTGTTAGATTCATATTATATTAGCGTGGCCCCAAGATCCTGATGGGAAGAGGAAATGAGGCAAGACACACAGAATGGCAGAGTTGGGAGGAGGGCATTCTCAAGTCAGGGGCTGGTTACCTCCTGTCCACAGAGAGACCAGCAGAAACATGCAGGTGCTAGAGTTTGAACTTCCTTCTTTCATTGCTGGGGAGATACATTCCTGTGGGGGTGAAGCCACCCAGGTTCCAGTTTGTAGCAACAACTCTAACAACTTCAGCCATAGCTGCAAGAGCCTGATGAATCACCGACCTTTGCCAAAGGCCTGCTTAGAGAAAACCCAGCCTGGAGCTGTTTATACACAGGATGTATTGTTACTGGTGGCAGTTGAAATATTGTAGATTAGGTCAGGGACCTGACGTTCAGAGAGATGGCCCAGGTCGACGACAGAGGACGTGCAACTTCGAGGTGACTCGGGAGACAAAGATTGAGGAGTGCAGGGGTTAGCTCAAGATCAAGTTACGTGTTAACGACGTCCACTTTTCTTGTATGGAAACTCGTATGAGACAATAGATATTTGTATTTTCTTCTCCAGGCCTCCTGTAAGCAGGAGGTCTGTACTCTTGTGATTCTGGCCGGAGAAGGTGGCCGGAGCTCTGGGGCCTCCAAGTATCATCCTGCCTTCCTCCTCTAGGTCACTCAGGTCTTCTGGCTTGTACTGTATCATGCTAATCATAGCCTTGGGGGTCACATGAGTCCCCAACGCTCTCTGCACATTACCACTGGGGTCAGATTACCCAATCTCAGGTGATCTCTTTACACTGTAGCCCCCAACACATGTACTAAAACCTCTGTTCTGAGCAAGGCTGTACTCACAGCTTTCATGCTTGAGGATCTGGTCATTCCCCATGGGAGTGTGGAGTGTGTACTTCACAACTGAATTTTTATTTAAATTTCATTAATTTAATCTTTACTTTTAACCCCATATCGCTTTACAACTTCATAATCCACTCACTTTTCTCACATAAAAATTTAGGAGCTTTAAAGAACCATTTCCGACTAGAGTTAGTTTAGAATTACCTTAATGGAAATTCAACTCTCCTAAGAGCTGATATTGTCAAGCTGTAATTCTTCTTCTCTTCAAGATCCTTAATTCTAACCACCAATGAACTTAGACACACTGTGGATTAAATGCTTGTCTGTCACTTAAATCACCAGCCTAAGAGCAAACCCTAAAACATGTAACTTCATATATGATTTAAAATTGGCTAAAACAAATAATCAAACAAAAAGAAGCCAAACCCCTAAACCCCCTAAAGCCTTCTTTAATTCAAACGTATGCTCCTTAATGAGATCCTGTTAATATTTCATGCACAGCCTCTTCCTATTTACTTTAAAATATTTCTGTAATGGAGATCGGAAGCTGCACCACACTCCTAGGGGTAATGAAACATTCAGATGTGTTTAGGAAGGGTCTTCAGATGTAATTCACATAATGGTGCTTAAACATTCCTAACAGGACCTCTGAGCCTCCACCTCAAGCAAGCTTCCTGAGCAGGATGGAGGCTTGTCTTTAGAGTTCCTAAGTTGAGTAAGTTCATCCAGGACCCGATGGTCCAGAGAGGGACAGGGGGACAATGCCAGGATCACTCTCTGCAGTAAGCTATTCTTCCTATAGGATGTAGCATATTCTTATTTAAAAAAGCAAGTAATCCCACTAGGCAGGAACACAGAGTGATGAAAGATGTTTTACACCACACATCTGGTCAAGAAAATGCTACCCAGAACACACGGGTTCACTGAGCTCTCCTTTTGGGAGCCATCTCTGGGGTCAAAGGTCACACATCAGAGACAATACACGCTGTTTTTAAGTGGGTGAACTTTTTCTGTATCTCTCAATTAACAAAATGTAGAATGTCCCTGGTTTCAGATGTAACAGTTCAGCATGTAAGTGCACGTGGCTACGTCTGACAATTCTAAAGGCATATGGGCTCACATATTGCTGTACGTCACAGAGAATCTACACTGTAGCATGTGGGTAAGTCCTTGGGGAGGCCTTGGGCTTCAACTCATTACTGTATCTCACTGAAATGAAAGATTTCCTAAAGCCACAAACTCGACTCCAATTACGGAAAACTCTTAAAAAGCAAACAACAAACAAACAAACAAACAAAAACAAAGATGCTTTTCAAGGAAAATGCATGATTCCACAGGAGCTTTCGCTTTGTATCAACTAATCATTGAGCTGTCCCTGTGTTCTTCAATTTCTCTAAGAACTCGGTGAGCAATCCCCTAGTAATATAAACTGTCAGTTGTTTTCCCCTTAAAGTTTCAAAAACAAAATTAAGATTGAAATGCTATTAGGTGCTCAGAAAAATAATTACAACTGAACTCACAGTAATCAAGCTCTGATTCCAAACCATATTGTTGATTTTTAACCCAGCCAGCACTTCTCCTGGTCATGCTTTGTCTATAAGGCACAACGCAGAAGACTCTTAAATAAGGTCATTCAAATGCATGAGCTCCTGGGGAGCGCCTAAGAAAATGATTTCCTGCATGAGAAGAAGTCATGATACCTGACTGTAGCTTTATACATTTTCCCACATTCAGAAAATGTATAACGCGAAGGAGGCAGAGTTTTAAAACGTCTGAAGACAACAATAAACATTTTTCTAATTGTAAGGGCTTTGAAAAGGTCAAGGAGAATTAGAAGTTAGTAACTGTTTAGAGATTAAGATGCAGAATAGTTCACCATGACCCACAAGCCTCTCCAAGCATCTAAGGACATCAGTCAGCCCAGCTTCTCTCAGGGGCATCTTCTACGTAACTTTCACCCTATCAGGCGGGCTTCCTATTATCCTTTCAGGGCTCTTAAGAGTCCTCTCTTGCCCATAGTTGTTTTTCTCCATGTTGTTCTTAGGTTGGATCATTTGTCAGGATGCATATTTGCAAATGTGAGCTTGTTTCATCTCACCATCTAATTAGGGATTGCATTAAGCCCCACACCACCAGCATTTCCACTGCTCCCCTCTTTGGGGAGCATGTGGAACTCATGTATTGGGTTGACATACTGTGGTCCCCCCTTTATTAGCCACATGAGGATGTGGGGTCCTACTGCGCTTCTACCTATAGCCTGGAACATCCCTTCTCTCCCTGCCCGCCTGCCCCTTCTCAAGAATGCCATCTCCTGATCTGCTGCTTCTGGCTAATCGTTAGAAAGCCTGCTCTGCCTTTCCCCCAATATGTCCAATACCATCTCCTCATTATTACTGTTTCATCTTCTCTCCTCTGCAAACATGCCGGGAGTCCAGAGGATGGACCCGTCCGTGAGCACACACAGATGTCCACGGATGAGCAGAAACCAACATTAGATGCTTCACCTGTCACTCCTTCCCCATGCAGTGAAACTTGCGCCCTTTCCCAAATACGTGGGTGGCTATTGGGGCACCTGCCCACTCGCCCTTAATGCTTTCTCTAATTGCCTATTTTGTAGGCTGCTTTGCATCAGGGAGTTCACTGTTCTCTGGTATCCATCTGTCTCACACGGTTTGCCCGGCTTAGAAGGCAGAGCGATGGAGTCTACACCTCTGTGCTTTCTGACACGTCATCAGGTACGCCCACCATGCACAAGCCTCTCTTTGCTGAGGCAGTAGCGAACCCTGAGTCTAGTCCCTGCTCCTCGGATACTGGGTGTGAGGGTCTGCTTGCTGCCATTCTGCAGGTGCAGTGTTAACCGCACATGAGCCGGCAGCAGGTGGTTTCCCGGCACACTTTAGGAGCACCTCTGAAATTGCAACATACTCTCTCAAAGTTTGTTTCCTAAGCTGTTTCCTGCCTAGACGATGACAGTGGCTTCTGTCTTGTGCAACTGAGTCCTGTGTGGAACAGTGACATGAACTTCCAGAGTTCAAGTCTTCACTTAATTGTCCTCTCCTTCACAGTGAGATCCTCTGGAGAACATCTCTACACTTTTATAAGCCAAATAATTGCATTGCTATATAGCATTAGTCTGATAGCTCCAGTGTGTTAATTTTTGTATTTTTGCCTTCCGTCATCTGACTGTCAGGTGTGTGCAGATTCCTGGTTTATCTCACATCCTCTTTTGGTGGACAGTGAAGTCTCAGTGAACCAGGGAGGGGCTGAGCTGGGATACACCAATGAGTCTCTCACTGTCACTATGGAGTAGTTCAAAATGCACACGAGTGTGTGCATGCATATTCATGTGTGTGTGTGTGTGTGTGTGTGTGTGTGTGTGTGTGTGTGGTTATAATTCTAAAACTGGAAAACATCAGTAATAAACAAGGGTTGGGTAGAGAAAAATAGAGATTATTTAATTAAGAAATGTATTGTTAAGTAGCCTGGATAGATGCTTCAAGTCCGCCTGGGAAGGGTTTACGGGAGTAAGAGGGGCTCAAGAGACCTGAGAGAACTAGAATGCAGGGCCTAAAGAGAAGATAGCTGAGAGAGATAGGGCAGGACAGCCCTGGGAGAAGATGCACTGACGTGCAGCATTCTAACAGGAGATGACAAAGGAGTAGGGGACACCCCACAGGCTTATACCCCCACAGGTAGGGCTTATACTCTGAAGGAATGCTGGGAAAGCATGGAGGGCTTGCTTTCTTAGGTTTTAAGGAAAAGACGTCAATGCTAAAGCCACATTCAGGCCAAGTGCACTCACAGACCCAAAGTTCATATAAGAAAAATATCCCCAACGTGTGGAGCAGAGCTATTTGTGCTAAGCCTGGGGCTCCTCATACTGACACAAGTAGACACACACCGTGAGACAGTCACCCTGCTCAGCACATAGTGTTCAGGGACGTCGACTCGCCTCAGACCTAAGGCAAAGAGCTCTCAAAGGTGAGCCGAGTGCTGCTGGGGTGGCTTTTGAGTGTCTAATGGCATACTCTGGATGCTCTGAGGCTCCCTCCCCTCTGGCGCAGCAGTCTGCCGGGGCACATCCTTTCACTCACCCTTCCTGCGTAGTGCATGACGGTGAAGGCTGGGCCTGGACCTTTGAAAGCAACGTTCCCATTGCCGTCCTTCATAGGGGAATACACTGCGTTTGTGTTTGACGACTCCAGGAGATTCTGCAGCTTTCTGGGAAGGTTTGGCTCCACTGACCAAATCACGTGACTCTCTTCATCCAACAGGGAGAAGAATCCGGATGGTTTCTGAAAGTCAGCAAAAGTCAGGAGGGGGAGTGTCCTTAATGCATGTTCTCCGATTTTATTATATTCACACAGTTACTTAGAATGTGTCTTGACTTTTTGTTTGTGTGATTGCTTTTTTGAGACAGGTTTTCTCTGTGTAGCCTTGGCTGTCCTGGACTTCTTTTTGTAGACCAGGCTGGCCTTGAACTCACAGAAATCTGCCTGCCTCTGCCTCCCTGAGTGCTGGGATTACAGGCGTGTGCCACAGTGCCTGGCTGGAGTGTGCTGACTTTTAACACGTCTGTCTATGATTGCCCATGGCTGTACTCCACCACTTGGGAACTCTCAGCTAGGACTCTTACCCTGATAATTTGGTAGCAGGAATCAGAGTAGGGCAGTCTTAGGAAAACACACATGGTAAGCAATAAAGAAATCTACTTTTGTAGAGACAGATGATCGTAAGAATTCCATGTTGCTAGATGGTGCTTGTTTGAAACACTACTCAAGCATTTAAATGCATGGGTGACAGCATCCGATGATAGCACATAAAAGTTGCTGTAGGCATGCTTAGCAAAACATTTTACCATAGGTGTTTATTATCTATTATCTCCCCTTCTCTCTCTCTCTCTCTCTCTCTCTCTCTCTCTCTCACACACACACACACACACACACACACACACACACACACACACAGAGGCCAGCATTCAGGTCCAGGTCCAAGGGTGACTTGTAGGAGTTGGCTATCTTCTTTCACCAAATACATCAAGACCATACCTAGGTCATCAGCTTTAGTGACAAGTGCCTTTCCCACTGAGTCATCTTCCTGCCTTACATAACATATCTTTACTTATATAGCAAAGATACTGAGTCAAAAGCATTGAGATGTATACAGAACTAATAAGTATGAATGTAGACACATGCTGATACCCTCAAGCTTAACTTTAACCAAAGGTTAGCTTAACCCAAAGTTATATATACATATATTTTTTCCTGCCAACTTTTCAAAATTTATATTTTAGAACCTTTAAAGACCAATACAAAATATATAATATATTTCATGTTATTATTGGCCCAAATATTAGCTTATAAAACTCATTTTGTATATTGGCCTCTTGTAACTGACCGAAAGAGACTTTCAGGTTTGAAAACGGCAAATATCCTTATATCATCAAGTTTGAGATTTCTTGTCCTTTCAAGGAAGTGGTGAGTGTTCCAATGTTCCTTCAGGCATGGGTAATCTTGCTCCTCAAAAGACTATTAGGGAATTATAAAAGCATTGCAGAATCTCATCTATAAGGATACCTCACAAACAAGACCTTCAGAATGAAAATGTTCTCTCTCCAGTGCACCTGAATGCACACATCCTGTTAAGTATCTAATTATGTTATGTAAGTACCTGGAAGAAGAAATCCAAAACTGCAGCCTGGTTACCAGGAGAATAGGCAGTTTCCATGGCAACTCCCTCTTGTATACACTCTGTTTGCTCTTGCAGGAAAAGCACTTCTTGGATATGGTGATGCATCTTTTCATTGGTCAGGTTGACACAGAGCTGTTCAGGGAAGAAGACAACAGCAGATAACGTGGTCTGCCGTGCGGAGCCATGTGCTCACGGCGAAGTGTCCCTCCAGTGACTTATAGACTAAACAGCCCATTAGGATGACTCATGAGCCTTACCCTAGAAGGCAACCTCACTTAGTCACTTCCGAGGTCGCATTGTCCTAATGTTGAACATGAGGTGGGCATGTTAAATACAACAAATATAGTCACAGTACAAACATATGAACATCGAGTCTTGAGAATTTAAGAAAGGAAAGCTCTTGGTTTCACTGATTCTTTGAATTGTCCACAAGGAGAGCAACAGAACCAAAAAAATCTGGGCCCAGGGTTCTTTTCTGAGACTGATACTCCAACAAAGGACCATTCATGGAGATAACCTAGAACCCCTGCACAGATGTAACCGGTGACAGGTCAGTCTCCACCTAGTAATAGGAACAGGGACTGTCTCTGACATGAACTCAGTGACACACTCTTTGATCACTTCCCCCTGAGGAGGAGCAGCTTTACCAGTCCACAGAGGAAGACAATGCAGCCAATCCTGATGAGACCTGATAGGCTAGGGTCAGAAGGAAGGGGAGGAGGACGTCCCCTATCAGTGGACTGAGGGAGGGGCATGGGAAGAGAAGAGGGAGGCCAGATGGGATTGGGAGGGGATGAGGGAGCTACAGCTGGGATACAAAATGAATAAATTTAAAAAATTATAAAAAAGAAGGTATTAAAATGAATTGCTATTATTAATAATTTTAAAAAATTTTTAAAATAAAATGTTTTTTAAAAAAAGAAAGAAAGAAAGGAAAGCTGCTTCTGAAAGGAAGATGTTTCGGGTTTTCACAGACACTGGGAGAGAGAAGGATTTCCTAGAAATTAGAATTCCCCTAGAAATTAAATCCAGAATAAGGACTTTACTACACAAATAGTGATTTTTATTAGAATACACCCTCCAATTGCCCTCTCTTTCCTTTCTAAAAGACAGCCCCAAGCAAACAGAATTTTGTCTTTTAGTCTTGTTTTTTCTCTTAGAATATGCTTAAGTACTCTTCCACCATCTTCCCTCACACACAGTATTTTGATCACACCAACCTCATTTCCTTGTCTTATTCCTTCCCCACTTTCTCTTTTCTCCTTCTTCCCAACAGCTTCCTCATCTACATTCTTGCCTTTTTGGCCAGCGACTGCATTTCATTAGGGTTCCTTTTCAGCATGGGTGATGGGTTATCTCCTGAAGCAAGGGAAACTTACTGGTGGCCACAGCACTGTGGACTGTGCCTCCCCACCCCCACAACCTTAACCACTGCCAGCTAATCGCTAGCTAATCAGGAGAGGTGGGGCCTCGTGAGCCCGCCCCCACCATGATGGAGTTTTGACAGGCAGCTGACCATAAGTGCCAGCAGCCCCTGAGTGCAACCGTCATGTCTCAGACAACACAATAAATCGGAATAGAAATAAAATACCGCTTTTCTTCCAGACACTCTCCCATTTCCTTGCTTTCTTTTTATTTATTTTTAACATTTCGTAATCCGGTTTGCCTTTCATCCTTCCTTGAAATGCCCAGTTCTTAGCAGCTGTGTTCTTGGAACCCCAGTGACATCTGCCAGACATCTTCCCCCCTGTCCACGTCCTTCTCAGTCTTGGGCTTTGGCCTCTCTTGACCTCTTTTTCCTTGGTCATTCTCCGGCAGACCCTTTTCAGCTCCACCCACACCATCTCTGCTTTGCCGGCAGCTTGCCTCCTGTGGGCTCAGAGATCTCTTGTCCTCTTCCAAATGCTTCCTGAATAAATATGAATTCCGTAACTAAATCTAGTGTATTCTAGTTGTTCCATTTCATGGGAAGGATCATTTCTCTGTTGTACACTTAAGCTGCACACTAAATTCTAATAATTTCTATTAAGTTCCAATATTTTCAAAGCAGTTAAAATTTCTTAGTAACAAAATTATCTCAGTATTAAGGGAATTCAACAATATTTTTAAATTGAGAAAACACAAGGAAATACACTTTTGAAACAAAGTGAAATAACTTAAAAATTTTAGTTTCTCTTCTGGACTGGCTATTTTCATAGACATTTCTACCTTTCTTATAATTAAGATGGAAGTGGCAAGCATAATTTTTTTTTCCTTTCACTGCAGGGATATATAATGTACAGACTCAGCAGTTTCACAGAAAGTGCTTTTCTTCCAGAACCCCGACTGGGGAGTTGTAGATCACGAAAGAAGCATGGGTACTGGCGAGGCTCTGGTGGGCAGTCATGAGCTCCGATGGACAGCCATGAGGGGACAGGCCGGCTTTTGCTGTGGTGCTCGCATGCTGAGCTCAGTGCATCCTCCCTTGGCCAGCTGTAAGCTTTCTCCCTATTTAGTTCTCTTGAGTGACACGTCCCATTTAGGTCACCAATCTCTGCTTCAGCTGCACCTTCATCCATTGGTGCAGTCATTTGGGCTGATTCTGTATTCGAGAGAATCAATCACACAGAGGAGGTGCTTATCTAAGAAGCTTTGTGCTTGAAATCGCAGAACCCCCCAGCTTTCCAGACACCCCATGACACACAGTTGCCGAGGAGCAGAGAGGAAATATTCTAGAGAGCTGTTGGTCAAATGCAGAAGGCAGGGGCAGGACACCTCTGCCTAAGGCACCTGCCACCAAGCCTGATGATCTGAGTCCAATTCCTAGCCTCACATGGTAGAGAGGACTGACGCTTGCAGATTCCCTTAGGAACATACTGTGGTAACATGTACACACACATGTGTACAGACAGGAGGGAGAGAGAGAGAGAGAGAGAGAGAGAGAGAGAGAGAGAGAGGAGGGTAATAAATTGTTTTTAAAATAAAGTTATGCAAGTTCCAGTGTTGAGGCTGGAGTGGTATTGGGAAGACCATGGTAGAAACAAAGATTCTAAATATAAAGAGATTTACTCTTTTTCTTTAAGATTTCACCAGGACTACAAGGCGGCAGCAGTGCTTCAAGGTCCCTGCCTAATTTTAGGCCTCTTTTTGTAGTAGATAATCTTCAAATCTACAGAAATTCTCTTATGCTGTGAAGTAGTCCTGGGTGCCGCTTTGTTTGTTTTGTTTTATAGAACTAAAAACAATTGAACGGATGTCAATACATCATGTTTACGGTTTACATTTAATGTACTTATACTGATGAATGCATTTTCATGAACACACATATCTATTCTGATGAATTACATTGATTAATACTATATTTGATATATTTCCATAAATAATTCTCCACTTATCATAGTGCATTTGTCCTGGTGCTAGTCACTGGGAAACAAAGGCTTCTCCAGTATTTCTAGTGAGTAGAAAGAAAGCAGATACTGGCTTCCACAGCAGATATGGGTATCCAGAGGAGATTAGCAGCTACAGAGGGCACAAGGACATCAGGCCTAAGGAGACTTGGGCTTCCTCGGGAAGCAGAATACAAAGAGGCCTTTCCGGAGAAAATTGGACACTCACCCAGTTTAGTTTTATGAGGAAAGCCCATGTATTTTGTTTATATTCATTTCATTCTAAACATAATCTTCCCCATCACCTCCATTTCACACTAAAGTGCCAGTCTCTTTGGTTTTAATTTTCTGTTTTACCATCCACATCAGCCATTTATCTTTAAGTGCACCGAGTTGCCAAAGACTAGATGTGCTTAGCCTTGTCCCTAGTGTACCTGGTGCAGCACAGGGGCTCAAGGGACAGTTAAATAGAGCAGCCTTTCTGAGCAATGAACCTCAAAACCACCTGGAAATGTTGGTAAGGCAACTAACAGTCCTCCTGCTTCAGGCCTGATACCTACCTGAAATGTCAAATGTACACACTTCACTAAAAAGGGGGTGGGGACCCAAACTGGCCCAAACTCAATGATTCTGCCTTTGTTTTCACTCATGTGAGTGAGTGAGCATGTGTGTGTGTGTGTGTGTGTGTGCGTGTGTGTGTGTGTACACAAAACCATCAGAGGGAAACATCATAAACACTGTGGTCATGGTTCTGTAAGCTTCTAAAAGCATAAATCTGCACCAGTAATCTGGAGGACCATTGACTGCAATACAAAAGGACTGATATTTCTCCTTTTCAGACCTACCATTGGTGCTGTGTGAGGGGTACATGAGATTTCCAGGTAGTCCTCAGAGCACCCTCGAAAGTGGGTGAAGGTTGAGGGTAAGTTACTATTGAATAGCTACTTAATCAGCACGGCTACTGCTCTTATTAAAACTCACGCTTCACACATTGAGGGGACTAACAGGTTTAATAAGAAAAATGACGTGTTCCTTAAAATCTCTCCTCAGCAACAGAACCTCATTGCTTATCCAGATGGCCCATCGTTCCTATTAATGACAAACTTAATTTCTTGAGTAAATTCTCACCAACTGTTCTCCCTTCACTTTTACTGCTCAGTGAACTCTCTCCGAAGCAGCACTAAACAGTGTGCGTCACAGAATGAAGGGGAAGATTAATTAAGGCTGACTCCAGTAGAAGACAAAGCCCGGGCATCCGACAGCGAGGGCCGTGAGGGACATCGAGGGCCGTGAGGCTCAGTCCTGCTGCTCACTGGAATCAAATGGGAGTTTTGTGAAAGAGGCTGATGAGTTGGTGACCCCCAACTCGTTAAATTGGAGCGGGGCCAGGCACTGATGTGTACAAAAGCCTTTCAGGTGGCTGTAAAACACACCAAGCTAGATGATGGAGAGGGAACACAGCACGTTTGCCAATTTGTTCACCATTTACTCTAGATATGTGCAAAGTGTGATGTGTATTAGTGCATGCATGTGTGTGTGTGTGAGAGAGAGACAGAGAGACAGAGAGACAGAGAGATAGAGAGGGACAGACGGACTGAGAGAGAATGTGTTGAAATTTCAGATACTGGACATTTCTCAAGTAAGTCCAGAATACGTAATGGTCTGAGATGCTGACAGCTATTTTCTAAGACAGAGATGAACAGGCTGACGCCAGCCGGAGAAATGCTGCAGCAATGCAGAATTCACCGGCTTCTCTGCACGACTGCCTGAGGCCTTTAAGAAGTCAGGTAGATGAGGGGTGCCTCCTCTGAACAACTCCTGTTGTCCGCGTTGCTCGCATGCTTCCCCAGGGAGCCAACTATGCCTGAGATCAATACATTGTCTCTAAAGTGGAAGCTGTGAAATGCTGACGAGGGCAGCAGATCTCCTTCCAGCTTTCCTTCTAGCAGTTTTGGATCTTGTCTCCTTGCCCGCCCCTCTATTTCCGCCTCCCGCCACCGTCTACCACCTGGCCTTCTCTCCTCTGCCAGCAGCCTGGTCCTATGGAGACAGGTGCTGTACTCATCGCTGTAGTGGCAGCAGACCTCTGTGGGAGACTGTATGTCAAAAGATAGACTTCCTTTTGTTTGTTCAGTTTTTGTTTGGAGATAACACCAGTGGGTCCTGGTCCCTGAAGTCTGGGTGTCAGCCACTTGAGTCTTAGTGAATCTACAAGACATGTCTGGGTGGTGTGGAGCTGGTCCCTACCTTCATTACAGAAGGCCGTGTCTTCTGAAGGGCCTGCTAGACTCCGCCCTTCCCTCACCTTTCTGCCATCATGTGAGGAGCAAGCCTCCTGCCATGGGGGATGCAGTGTCCAGAAGATAGGAATGGACACAACTTTGCCATCTGCAGAAACTTTGGTTACCTTGACAGGTGGCATCCAAGAAGAGCCATGAAACAGTAAATCTCTGATCTTCGAAGTTATCCAGTAACAAGAATTCTGTTACCACAGCACAAAACCATCAGTCAAAACTAAGCGTTGGGTCTGATGGCTTGATCCTCAGGAGGCAGCCAGCCAGCAACAAAGCATTTTGTCCCATTGGATTCCATATTCTACACATAACAGCTAGCTAAGGTGGAAAACATCAGGTCAAAGGGAAATGACTTTTAGAGATTTTGAAGGGCACCTCATGAATCACGCCTCAGCTTAAGTAGAAAGTAGGCTCCAGAATTAAAAACAGCCTTTTGCCCAAACGTCGTTAATTCAAAGCTTCTGTTATTGTCTCTTATTATTTACCACTTTCTTCAAAGAAAACAATGAATGTATATATTTTTTTTTGTTTTGGCAATAAACATTTGGCTTAATCAATGTACCTTCTTCATATAAAGTTAAAAGTACAGGCATAACGAGCTAGACATATAATTTCAACTACATGTATTATCCTTTTCACTGCCCCTTTCCAGAGCTAGAAGCTTAGAGATATGACTTGCAGACTGACAGAGAACTGGGTTCGAGGTACGGTGGGTCTGTGGTGTCTGAATTCCAGTTTGGTGCCATGAGAGTTTTGGGGTTATCCCTTAGCATTCCGAAGACAGCCTGAATGAGAGATCCAAAGGAAAATAATCTTACTCAAAGGAGAAGCCTAACGAAACTATCCATTTTCCATCATGTGTAGAGACCAACCGTAAGCTCTTTCCTAGTTTACCATCAGGACTTCAGGGGTTTTTCTCCAGACAGCCACTGTGTTCATGCTGAGTACTGTCCCCTCTTCCCTGGGGTTATTATATAGTATTAATTAATATTCATATAGTGGCATTGATTATTAAAAAAATATGCATTAAAGAAGTATTATTCATTGTCTTGGTCCTTCTTCTTGTTGCCACGACAAGGGAAACCTACAGAAAGAAGCCTGTATTTTCCCTCGAGGTGGGAGGGTACACAGCAGGAAAGGCGGGGTGGCAGCTGATGGCCAGATGCTGTTGTCAAGAGAAGAGCCACTGACGCTTATCTGGTTTTCCCCTTCTCCTTTTCATTCAGTCCAGGCCTCCAGTCACCACAGGTGGTGGGACTTCCCTGGTACTGGCCCTAGAGACGTGTCCCCTGGGTGATTCCAAATCATTCAGGCTGAGGCAGGACCGTGAACTTAATGCTGAACGTGCTTCTGATATGCACATGTGTTCATATAAATTCTTCCGTTTTGTTTTGAAGCGTTTTCTTTTCCTTGCCCTGATGCTAGGATGGGAAGGTATTCCTGCCTCTTCCATTTTAAGGAACTGGTTGCTCTTAAATGGATTTGGTATAAAATTCGGATATGGAACAGTAACTAACAGCACATAACACTATTAACAGAGTGTGTTTCTGCACTTCTCACAGCAAATACGATCCTGTCTTTAAACAGACACAAAAAATGCCAGTCAATAAGAAGAGGCAGTTAGAGTTCAGAAAATACTAATGGCAAAGGGTTAGGTCAGGTCTCTGCTGGACCGTTGGTTAGAAGACTTTTACTAGCAATGAGACACCAGACTGCATTCCCAGCCTGATTCTATGGGAACCATCAAGAGTGTGACCAAGAGTGACAACTGATCAGGAGCCTTGCTTCCGTGCCAAATAACGCAGATGAATGTACAGAACATGTTTTGAGGAGAGTCATTAAGGGCACAGTTCACATGCTCACGGTTTACATATGCCAGCTTACAGGAAGAGGCCCTGTACTCTTCTTAGACATTGACTCTGATATTATGTGAGGCATATAAAAATTGTCACATGGCCATATTACCGTTTGGGTTCTTTTTGTCTATGAAACTGCCCAGAGCAGAAAACACTTTAAGATGGAGCTAGTCATGTTATAGAAGTATGGTTTTGGAACCTGCATGGGAAATGAGTTAAGAGTACTATGACATTGCCATCAGTTATTCAGCATACATGCCCATAGTGGTGTCCAACAGGTTTTAGGAGTGTTCGATCTCATCGTCAAGCCTTTTGCACCATCTCCTCCACAGGGCCAATTAGAATCAGCCCTTCCCCACCACAGGGAGAAGTGGACTCTGCCTTCCTTCAAGAACTTGGCTAGCTTGCGAGGATGCCAGCAAACTGAGGGTGTGAGACTTGTGAAGGTGGGGACCGATCAAGCTACTGTGCCCCAAAGCTTGCTCCCTTGGGGAGCTGCAAAAGGAACTGGCCAACTGACAACAAAATACCAAATTAGCCCTCTCAAAGCAACCTCCACAGAAGCTTTGAAGAGAGAACCAGTGAGGGCAGCTGAGGTCTGGTCCCCCAGAGAGAGCCAGGGAGAGAATGCTCAATTTCCTGGCCCTGAGAATCAGGGGCATCACCTGTATTTTATGCCTTAACTTCTTGGGCATTCTCTGGACCCCCACTAGGGGCAGAATTTAATTTTAATTTAGTATCTAGACATCACGCTCCTTAATCCACGCATAGTCTCTTACACTTAACTGAACAAACTGGGCCCAGTGGCTCACACATCAACGGGCTCTTAACTTACAGCTCTTCCTCTTACCACTTTCCTTGCATCTTATATGGAAAAAAAAAAAAAGTTTGTTAACATGGAGTTTCCCCTGCTGGACTGTGCACAGGACAACCTCATGGTCTGTCTTATTGTGTTCTTCTGGTTTGGTAATTCCCAGCTAGCTCATGAATGCTCATTATAGATTCCCTACCCCTCATTCTCCTTTCTTTCTTCCCTCCCTCCCACCTTCCTTCCTCCCTTCATCAGGTAATAGATTACCAAAGCATATTTCTCTCACAGAAACATCTAACACTTCTGCTGAGTTGTATACTCTAGAAAACTGTTTATTATAATACAAGAAGTTGCAACTCTTTGGGAAGTTGCCTCTAGCCCCACTGCCCGCCTGTGTTGACACCTCACCCCATGGGTGAAGGCGCTGAGCGCAGTGGGCAGATCTGTGGGCACTGTTCACCACTGTTGTGTAACCGGCACTGCTGTTGTTACAGAGGGGCCTTTGTGTCCCACACTGTAAAGTCTCAAAAGGAACCTCCAACTGAGAAAAGCCCTCAGCAGATGCAGCGCCTGGAAAGTTTGGCTACTTGCTCTTGGGTTTCAGTCTCCAGAATCGAAGGCAAGGACTGGGCACTGTTCACTTAGGTACAGCAGTTTGTGACAGCATCATGGAGATGGTGAAGAGTACTATAGCATAAGGGTGACCTGGCAAGGTGACAGAGAACACAGAGGATGGGGTACCAGGGCTTGGGAGCCCACCCTGCTGTCTCCGTTAGGAAGAAACCCACTGTGAGGATTTCCTCCTTACCAGTCTTTTCTTCGATAAACTCCAGTTGCAAACATATCTGATGAAATTCAGGTTGTGTACAAAATGATGTACCAGACAAAATTTCAACCCTGCTGGAATTGACACTCCAATCAATAGCCGACCTATCAGTCAATAACCTCAAAGCAAAGTAGAGTGAATGCTTATGGAGACAATACCATCTGTTAGGTGGGCTCGTGAATGCAGCACTGATTCCTTAAACACGCAAGCTTGAGTGTGCAATGGAATGGAAAACGAGGAAGTCCTGCAGCAACAAAGCAATCCACAGAGAATCAAACTGGTGGCCTTTAAAAAAGTTCACATGCAAATTTTGGAATTTATTGCTTCCAGGTAAAGATACTGTTTATATTCACACTAAGGAACAGCCTTCTCCTTCCAAAGACTCCTAGTAACCCTCATGTATAGCAAGGCAGGCCTGCTAAGAATGGAAGATTAAAAATTATTCTTTCTCACCCAAAGTCTGAGAATCGATCTCGACATTTTACCCATCAGTGCGTAAACCCGCATTTAAACAAAGATTGATGCAGAAGGGAAAATGTCTCTTCCTGATACCCAGAAATCACAAGCAGTAAGTGTGTTCTGAAACACATCATTACAAGATTCAGCAGAAAGAAAGAATCAAAGATGCACATGACGGTGGTGCACTGTCTGCTTTAGCAGGAAGCAACCGGCTGCTGTGTGAGTCACTGTGAGCACACGCAGGCTGGACAAGTGAGCTGCGCAAGGGACAACTGGATAGGAGGCCATTCTCCCCAGAACGGGACATCCTTCTGCCCTGATTTACATGTGTCATTTACTGGGACAGGTAAATAGTAGATGTCATTGGATACATGGAGGTATGTGTGCATGTGTATATGTGTATTTGTGTGTATTTTTTAAGGTGAATATGAGAGATCTCCAAACTGAATCAGACAATACTCAGGGACTGAGCACAGAAGCTCAACAGAGCAGACCCGGGGCAGGGTGCGGGCGCCCCTGCTCCTGCTCCTGCTCCTGCTCCTGCTCCCCACCTCCTTTATTACTCCTGTTACACAGGACATACAGGCAGCTGTGGACCACACATACAGACAGGTGTGGACCACACATACACGCAGGTGTGAACCACAAGTGTGAAGGAAGAAACCCCTGGCCTGTGTGATCTAACCAGCTCTCCTTCCTTACCCTGGCTTGGAGGAGACATAGAGCCACTCTAGAATAGAACAGTTACCTCTCCACTGCTTAAGCGTCCCCACATGTATGGCGGGATACCACACTCTCCCAGCCTCTGCGGTCACTTTGCAAGCACTTGTTCACACAAGCAGGGAAAGCCAGAATGACAACAGAGAGTCCACCATGGCCTAGGCACCTCTGCTACTGAAAGTCACAGAACTGGGTTTCACACGGATTCTATATAAATCCTTGTTCAGTGTCACTGAGACCCACATTGTGTGTTTAAGAAAAGAAATGTAAATAAATCACTCACAAACTACGTGAAGCTCTGCAGATAAGCAGCAACAAATTGGTTTTTCTTCCAGTGCTGTGAGGTTGCACAACCACTGTGCAGTCACCGATGCTTCTCGAAGTCCACATTTGAACGTCTTATTACGAACCAGGAGTCATAAAATCAATTAGCATGTACAAGATTTTAAAGGAAAACTTACTTACTTGTTCAAATTCATTCTTTTGAAATTCCTCAAAACCAAAAATGTCCAGTATCCCAATATCCAATGTGTGAGGGCTGAAAGGAAACACAGCAGAGTAAATGGACATTTTCGGCAACCTAATGTCTGAGGAGACTACAAATACACAGTCACTGCTGATTTAAATGAAAAGAAAAATCAGCCAATAGTGATTTGGATTCCAGTGGAAAACTCTGAAAGCTGGAAGCACCAGGCCACTCCTCTGAGGCCCCTGGAACCACGCACTGATAAACAAGCCTTGCTCTTTGTCTAGGTTAAAAATGTAGCAATGGATGGGTGACTTAATATCTGTTTCTCTGAAGGTGAGTTTGTGTCCTCCCACTGTGCCTCAGAACTGGAAATCTGCACACTCAGTGTCTGCTCCTTCCTATCTGCACTCTTGTCTCCCCAGAGTCTGTCAAGAATTGCTTCTTCCTGTGTGACACCAGGGCATATGTGCTCTCCAATGGCTCAGATTTAGACACTTCATACTAGGATCTTCCCTTGGGACTATTTATAAAGAAATCGGAACTTCGGGGACAAATTTAAAGCATTTTGTTATTCAGTGTGAATTGTCTTTCCTGTAATTCACAACAGGCTTAGGATGGTCCCTCCTGTGTCTGTGTCCATGTGGCAGGTGAGGTGGCTTTGAGCACCCTGACTCCAGGCTCAGATAAAAAGTTATTTGTCACATACGAAATTTAAATTGACAGATCTTCCCTCAGAAATTATTTGGGGAGGCCACACAAAGCTTGAAAATGTTTGAATCATTTGCCCTGGTGTTTCCTTATGAGGCACTCATGCTCAGAACATGGCTAGAATATCATTAAAGACTTATGAACAAAGAATTTCATTGCTAACAAAGTAATATCAAAAGACTGTAAAGGAATTTTAATCCAGCAACATGGACTCCCTGGCAAGGGATCACAGGCAAAGACTTAATTCTGTATGATCCAGCGGGAATAGAGACACACCCTTAGTACACACCTTTAACCCCTCTGGCTGGAATACAAACACACCTTTATTATACACCTTTAATCTCAAACAAGGATGTCTATTGAGGGGCAGATAAAGTAAAAAATCAGAAAAAGATTTGACAGAATGAGTCAGAGATAGGATATGCCCCATTCTCAAGAGAACAGGCAGGAAAGTGAGGCTCCTTAAGAGCAAAGCAAGGAGAGAGAGTAGAGTTGAGTTCGGTTCAGTTTCGTTGAGCACAGTTGAGTTTGTGCAGTCAGTGCAGTTCAGTTCGTGGAGTTCAGAGGCTGTTTTTCCAAGGAGAACAATTCAGTGAGAAGCTAAGAGAAGCCAGTTTGAATCAGTCAGCTTGAAGAGGCATTTTGAGTGAGAACAGTTGAGTTGAACCAGCCAGCCAGAATTCAGAAAAAAAACCTAGAAAGGTTGTGTTTATTCAGCACTAAGTCTCAGAGGCTGAAACATTCTAGGCCTAGGGTAGCAGATGGCAGTTAGAAGCTGAAGCCTTCAAGGTCCAGGCTTGCAGAAGATCAGATTGTATGCAAGCTAGAAGCTCCCAGGCCTACGCCTAGGGAAATGCTCTGGGCTCAGCCCAAGAGGCCCTTGTATCTGCACAGCTTGGATACAGCTCTCATCATATCCATTCATGAGGGGAAACAAAAACAACATTTACAAATAACAATCCTCCCATAACCAAGATAAAGAATTAAATGTCATGCATGCACTGTACATTGATGTAACAAAACGTGGTCACATTCACGGGGAGTAAAACAACCATGCTAAACAGAGTACAGCCCAAGGAGAGACAAAGAGGAGCCAGAAGGAAGCAGAGCCAGCCCAGGAGAAGGAAACAGGATTCATGTTTGCATCTCACTGTTGCTTATTTTGATAATCAACAAACCTTCCATTGGTGCTTACAAAGTTGTATGAAAACGCAAGAAATGTTCAGCAGCAACAGTAGGTCAAGACAAAAGCTAGAAACAAGTGTACCCTGTAGATGAATTGCAGATTATATAATGTCAATCACACGTAAACAAAAATGCACAAGGGATGCTAAGTGTATAAAGTAATTGCCACGAAGGCAGGAGGACCTGAGTGTATCTCCTCAGAACCCATGCAGAAAGCTAGATGTGGGGGCCTGGATCTGCAACCCTAGTGCTCAAGCCTGTAATCCAGCTAGCTATCCTGGTCCACGCAGCAGAGAGCATGTGCATACTGTCCCACTCAAGGTGGAAGGGGAGATCTGATACCCAGTATTGACCTCTGACCTCTGCATGCAATATGCTTGTCTTATACAAATGTACATACATAGACACACACACTAACAAAATAAATAAGCTCATGGTAGAGGAAAAAAATGAAACACATGGGAAGAGAAATGTCCCAGAGTGGTCAGCCTGAGGGCATTTATAATTTTCTAAACACCCTGTACTACTCTAACAATTTTTTAATTAAACTTATTTGAAGCCCTTTATTTAAAAGTACATGTGCCCCCAACTCTTCCACAAGACTCCCTGAGATCTGCTTAATGCTTGGCTATGGGTATCAGCATGTTTCGATGCAGTGCTGGGTGGAGCCTCTCAGAGGACAGTTATGCTGGGCTCCTGTCTGCAATCATAGGAGTGTCTTTAATAGTGTCAGGGGTTGGCTCTTTCCCATGGGGTGGGTCTCAATTGGGCCAGTTCTTGTTTGGACATTCCCTCAATATCTGCTTCATCTTTATCTCTGTTCCTCTTGTAGGCAGGGTACATTAGACAAGAATTCCACAAGAAGACCAACAGAGTCAACTAACAAAAGACCATGAAGGCTCACAGAGACTGACCCACCAACAAAAGAGCATGCTTGGACTAGGCCTAGACCACCTACACATCTGTAACTCATGAGCAGCTTGTTCTTCATGTGGGTCCCTAGCAAGTGGAGCAGGGGCTGTCTCTGACAAGGACTCCTCTGCCTGCTTTTGAATCACTTTTCCCTGGTTGGGCTCCTTTGTCTGGCCTCACTGGAAGAGAATGCACTTAGTCCTGATGTGACTTGATGTGCCAGGCAAGCTGGTATGGAGTGGGGGGAGAAGGGAAGAAGAAAAGGGAGAAGAGGGTGGAAGTGTGGGATCAGGAGGAGAGGAGGAAGGGGATTTCGATCTGAATATAAAGTGGATTTTATAAAGCACATGTGTGTTTCATTGCTGAGGTACTTTCTGTTGGGAAGAAAAGAGATCTGGGCAGAGGCAAGGAGCCCCAGTGACATCACTGAGGTAGGCTTTATGTTATCGCTGTCACTGACAGGGGTATAGCAGGGACCACAGCCAGGACACGGTGGTGTATCTCTCCTGAGAGTCAAGTGGCCATCTCAGGAGTAAGCACCCCTTCTCCCTTTATGTCCATCTCAGGAATGGACACCTCTTTCCTGTGTCCGATTCAGCAGCTGATGCCTCTCACGTGTGTGCTCATCCGAGGAGCGAAAGCATCTTGGTGTGCCCACCATCTCAGGGGTGGGTGTGTCTCCTGTGGGCCTGTCTCAAGAATGGACACTTCCCTCACTACTTCTGTTACTTAGCTCCCTCCAGCTCACTAATCTGCCTGTCCTGGGTGGCTCCCCCTGACTGTGACAGTGGAGTCCTTACCCTCTTGGTAGAGCTCAAAGAAAGTACCAGTCGATGCCAGGGACCCTGTGCCACCCTGACAACCTTCTCTTTTTCCAGGGTGGCAGGGTAACATTGACAGGCAGGCAGAGGTGCTTAGTCACCATGAGCAGAGGCTGGAAAAATCCACCACGGGTTGTGAGCTGGATTAGGGGTGTCTATCATTAACCAGTCACCTGAAGGAGGCATCTGTAGGGCTGAAAGGGCAAAACCTTCCATTGTTTTTTAAAGTATTTGATTGGCTTCCAAATGTGTTTAGCCACAACTTTAAAAGACAGTTAAAAAAAAATCCAGAGTTAGGAGAAAATCTAAATCTAAGTGTAGAGTGTGGTGAGGCCTGCCTGCAGGGACTGTGGAGGAAGGTATGCAAGCTGAGTATTACAAGCTGGGTTTGGTCCCTTACAGCTGAGGGGAGTTGTGCCTGTGACATCCATTCCCAAAACCTGGGGACGTGTGCCACTCTGTATCTAGGCTCCAGAAGAGAGGAGCATAAAGGGCGTCAGACCCACTGACATCCAACCTCCAGGTGAAAGGAACACAGTTATGACATGGGCCATTTTACCTAAATTCAGTCAGAGTCCTCCTTGGAGCATTCCTAGTGGCTAAGAGCTTACATTAACTTAATAGTGAATTAAAAGCCTTTTATATCCCACAGATGCTGAATGCTGCACCACAATCCGTGTTTGAGCACATGTGCATGTGTCAATGGGAGAAGGCCTGACTCTGAAGTCACTTCCTCAGATGCAGACACGCTATCTGAGCTGAGATGTCGCAGGCGCAAGCCTGCGCTCATCCCCAGTGCAGCTTCCCCGAGAGTCCCCTGAGCCAAGAGCAGGCTCAAGAAAGGGATTCCAAGCATAGTTAGCCACAAATTAAGACACACTTTGAAAAGACAGTAAGTAAGGGAACCATGACAGGGTGTGGTTAGAGCGAAGTTCAGCGCACGTCTAGGAGGCCCAGGCGGCCTGGATGTGAGCTGTCCTTGTCAATAAGCTATTGGCAGAAATGCTCCTCAGCACAAAGCTCTCGGCTAAGTTACAGGTGGATCAGCAGACAGCAGACCAATCGGGCACCAGGCTGCCTAAGAACTACTCCAGCTGCAATCCAGCCTTGAACGCCGCCGGCTGCCTCGCAGCGTCTGGGAACAGCTGGATTCACACAGAGGTTAGTGGGTGAAGAGGTTGACTTCCCTGTGGCACCTGCCAGCTGTGCCCTCGCCAGCCATGTGACTGTCATAAACGTGCACACGATAGTCACTTGTTCCCTTCTTACCTGTGAAAGCCAAAGCTCAGTTTAGCGCTGTTAATGAACACACGTCCCCATGTGAGAGCCATGAGGTAGGCACACTTACCACCAAGAATATTCAGAAACAGGAATGCACGGTCTAGTTATTCAAAAAACCCACAAACAATAGTTAAAGGATACCAATGCTTGCATTCTAAATCTAAAACAACTCTCATTTCAGTATGGCAGGAGGCTGAGTAAATAAAACTTCAGTACTCTATCAGTTGCTCTCTAGTCCTTAAAAATTATGGTTGGGAAACTCGGAAACACAGATGAATAGTTAGTGTAAATGAAAACAGCCAGGTGCAAAGCTCAGTGTTTGAGGAATGAAGCAACTAGAGCCTTCATATGTGTCTAGAGACAGCCTAAATTGGAAATTTGGAGTGTGATTTGGCTTCCTTTACTGAACTAAAGAACTGATGGTGGAATGACCCAGAAATTCCATTCCTGGGCATATATCCAGGAGAACAAGTCCATATGTCCAATCAAAGACATATATGCGTATCTTGGGACTTCTTTGTTCATGCAATAAGACTGGCAATGGTAAACCAAAGAATGATGCAGTCACCTGTATTGATATTTGTTTTTTTACAGAGGAATCTTGGATGGAAGCAAAATAAGAATTGATAACTGGTAACAGTTTTGTCCGGTGTTGGGCCTGCATCTCAAATCTGGACGCTGGGTGAAGGAAGCCACCCAAGTGATAGGACAGGAAGGATCAAGTCCCCTGGAGCTCATGCAGCTGGAGGCCACGGGCCGTCAGCGTGTGCAGAGACTCTTGAACTCTGGATAAAAGACTCTAAGGTACGCTGGGCTTCAGTAGAACAGCAGAGATGTGTGCTCACATGGACCCAGGGATGAAGTGGACATTAAGCGATAGGTGCTTAGATCCATATTATCTTGGCATTGGCAAATCCAGAATGACATGAGGGCATTGCATTTTATGACCCACCCTGTCTGCCGCAAGTCCCCAAGCACCGTTTATTATCAGAAAGATAACGGAAGGCAAGCACGTTCCAGATAAAGCTCCTGAGTGGCCGAGGCTTTGAAGGAGAGGTGGATATAAATATTCTCAGGAAGTTGAACATGGTCACCCTAGCGCTTAATGGAGCCTCTCCTTGCTCTCCTTTGTATCTGGGAGGGTTAGTTTTCATTATCAGCTCAGCTTTCTGGGCGTGTCTACTAGGGTGCTTCCAGAGATGATTAACTGAGTGGATAAGGCCTTCTTTGAATGTAGAAAACACCACTCTATGGACCTGGAATCCAGGCTGAAAGAAGGGGGTGAGGGAGAAAGCCAGGCACATTCCAGCATCCCCTGCTCCGTTTCCTCCCTCACAGAGATGTACAGGCGAGTCTCACACACACTTGTGTCCGTAAAGACCACTCATCCTCACCAGTGATGAGCTGCACCCTCAGACTGTGAGCCAAGATGGATCCTTCTTCCCTTAACTTACTTCCTGTTAGGTATTTGATCACAACAAGAAAAGCAAGGGATGCAGACCTCTGTCTGTCCTCTTTGAGCACAGCCACCTGCCGTGATGAGCTAAAAGGTATTTCAGGATACACTCACAACAAAGATGTCACTTCTCCTGGCAGGGGGAAACAGGAGGTGTCGTGGGTCCTGGGTCAGGGGTACAGACTAAAGGGGCCCCTTGAAACTGGGCCCCATACACTGTCACAGAGGGAATGATGGTTTTGAAAGTTTACACATCACACATGAATTTGGGGTGCAGGGAAGAACCACAGCAAAGAAAGCAGACAAGACACACACTCCCCTGACTTAGCAGCCCTGTTCATAAAGCTAGTGCTGGGTTTCAGGGTGAGGGCCGAGCGGCAGTGGCCATGGGTATCTCTTTTCCCTTATACAAGAGGATCCCAGGGCCTTGTGAACATCAGGGGTGGAGTAAGGGGTGGTGTGAGGGTGTAGGGTCCATGACACAGTCTTTTCTGGGCAATGCTCATGTCAGTCCTATGTCCAGTCGATCCTCCCCTCTGTTTCCCATCTGTGTCAGTTTGCTAGTGAGCAGGTGGCTGTGCTAGTCATGGGAGTCAGTCAGGCCTTGTGATCACATCCCTGCAGTGATGACCGCCGAATCTGTGCCAAAGGAGGACTCATGTGATCACTGTAGAGGACAGGGCTGAAGGGAGAGTTAGTGTGCAGGCATTGCTGGGGTCCACAGTCCATCTTCAGTGATCCTTTGGCTCAGAGAGGTGAAGGGCAGTCATCACACTTTCAAGACCAAGTGGAGAGAAGCTTAACATGTACAAAACCTCACCACGTGATCTGGTTTGATAGCCAACAGTTCAGGAAGGCACATCCAGGCATGGATGAAAGATCTGTAGGCTGGATAGTAGGTTTCCCACAATCTTCAAAGAAGGGTTGATATTTATCCTGGAGAAGAGGTGTTCCCCTAGCTGTGAAAGGCTGGAGGGATGAAGAGACAGCTCTTGTGCTCGGCAACACGCTACTGTTCCACATAAAGTCGCTGTGTGTGGAGGACCACTGCATCCAGGGCAGGAAGCCATACTCCCCGTGGAGCTATCTCCTCTCCCCAGAGCTAGACTGCTCCTTCATACGGTAGAGCCACTGGAAGGGTGGAATGAGTGAGATCACAGGATTTACAAGAGCAACCTTCCGATTTGCAGCTTTCAACATTCACTAATAGAGCCAGACACGGTACACTCAGGAAATCCCATCCCTTCTGAGGCTGAAGCAGGAAAACTGAAGCAAGACCTTTACTCAAAAAAAAAAAAAAAAGCCAAAATCTATCTACTAACGACAGCCCTCTCAGTTCACAGAGAGTCAGAGATCTGTGGGCTTTGCTGTATCTGTTAACACAATCTGAGTTAAGGGTAATTCAGAGTTTACCTTGTGTTCCCTGAAGTAAGATTCCATTTTCAGAGACAGAGAGGTTTGGGACATCACATCATGAAGATCATCTGGAGCTACTGGCTCAGCCTCCAGAGAGGAAACTCCCTAAGACCGTTAATTTTGTTCTACCCCTTATTGTGTCTTATCACTGTAGTAAGATTGTGTGGTATGTGGAACTGTGCCTGCTTCTGCCACAGAGAGGGCACACTGAAAACTGCTTTGTGAATGGATAGGCCAGCCTAAGTGTCCCGTGGGCCCTGCAGGGCTCACACGGGGACAGGGAAACACTTGTCATCAGAGTATTCACAGAGCGAAGAACTGTGAGCCGTCCCTGACAACCGTGAGGTCACAGAATGGCTTCCACACCTCTTCTTCAGAGACAGCTGGGACGCTTTGGACCTGAAAGCCCTTGAGCGTGAAACTCAGATTAACAGTTTCTCCAGTGCATCCCAGATGCTGTCACAGTTCCTGTGTTCACTGTGCCAAGGACAGCACCTTAGTGAGCTGCCTGGAGCACTTCTGAGAACAAGCGTGGCACTCTTAAGCAGAGGAAGCCTCTTTCTAGACTTCCTGAGTCAGCTTTATGAACAGAGCAGACCAACAGTCCATGGGCACTCGGGGAGACCCTGACCTCATGCCATCGTCCCCCGGTGGCCCAGGTGAGCAGTCCAGCTGGAGAGCAATGGTGGGAACAGAGAGTGGGTATGCTTGGAATGTGCTTCAGTGTGGCCATGCTGTTTCCCCAGGAAGTAAGCTGTTCCGTATTTCAGACTTGTTCCACGATCTAGGCTTACCTTTACTGTTCTCGATTTGTCTTTTGCCTTGAGTTAAGATACATTTTCAATAATGATAATAATAAAATCCAAAGTTCCTGGCAGTCATCAAGAGAAACACACAAACACACATCCACACACATCCACACTCATACACATACACACAAGGTGGGATTTAATATATCTGGAAAGAAAAAAATCCATGATGCCCTTTCAGCTTCAGCTGCCCCAGTGAGGAAGCCACCTGAGTCCTGGGTGCTGCATGGGTGAGCAATTTCTTTTCAAACTTACTGTAGCTAAACACACAAATTCATTGGTCATGGAATCAAAAAAGGAAGCCAGAAATCTGTGTGCGCTGACAAAAGAAAATGACAAGTACAGCTGTGTGACATGGAGAAAACAGAGATATACGAGGCAAAAGCCATTTCTCTTGGGATCTCCTTCATGTTAAGTGGTTGCTCAGAGTAGGAACCCAGGTCCTCTGCTTATGAGACGCTAAACCTGGTCAGCAAAGTGAAACAGTGTGCACACAAATCAACAGCCCTGTCCTTAGACACATTCCCATGCACAAAGCATGAAATCTGCATGCTTTGCCAGCACATTAGCCATGGTCTTCACCCAGGCTATCCAGGTTTGGCTGCTGTCCTTACTATTATTACCCTTTCTGACATATTTTTGTCCCTTCCTGGTAATTGCATTCTAACTCACCCCCCTTTTGCATTTTACTATATTTTTTACAAATAAACGTTAGCACACATAAGTAAAAGACACAGTGTGGTTATAGACTCACAAACGTACTCTTCATGAGTGTCCAGCTAGATCCTGAGTCCTCCCTTCAGCGGCAGGAACAGCTGTCACCAGCTCACTTAGCTTTCCGCACCTCTGCACGCTGCATATTCACTACTCTGTACCTTTGATCAGCATTTTCCTGCCCCACACCCCGAGGCTCTGGCTCTACTGTGTGTTTTCAAAGACAGCTTCTAGGTATCTTTACGATTCAATGTAAGTGTCAGAAGCAGAAGTCTTTATCATCCGAGGCTTCAGACTGTAAAGCTCGGCGAGATGATGGATCAAAGTGAGCAAAGGGAGCATCCGAGTCACACGAGGGGAGGGGGGCTGCGGGAGGAGTAAGAACGAGGCCCAGCGGCCGCAATGCAGCAGCCAAGCTGCCTGTCGCTTGCCAGTTCGCTGAATGTGTTCACAGCTGCACCCAGATGCCCAGTTTATCGGAAGCTTCAGACACCTGCACCAGATGTGAAGAACCAGAGGACAGCCTTGCCTCATGGCTCACATTTGGAAATTGTACTGTTATCCCAATGTTGCTGAGCACAGGGAAATTGCTGACATAAAAAGAATTGACTCTAAACCTTTATAACTTCAAAGAAGCCCCCTTTCCAAGTCCTATTTGTCCTATTGTTTCAGTTTTAAAATTGTCCTTTGTGTCTGTGTATTCTTCCTGCACGTGTGTCTGTGTGTGACATGCGCACCTTGTGCCAACAGGGGCCAGAAGAGCGCTGTGAGCCACCACACAGGTTATAGGGATCAAACCTGGGTTGTGCGGAACAAGAGCGAGTGCTCAGGGCTGCCGAGTCATCTCTTCAGGGCCCCCTCGTAATTGTCCTTAGAAAAGGTGCATGGAAAAAGGCAGGGCTTGGAGTAAGGCTTATCAGGGGTTACACCCCAAACCCTCCTCTTTGTTGCTGTGAGGTCCTACCATTCACAAAAGCCTTCTAAGTCAAACTGAGGAAACTACCAATCTGATGCCCCATGTCATGTATGGGATGGAATACAGTTCCTAGCCTAACTTTACACAGTGTTCGGTACATGCTGATCAGTCAGTGTCCCATCACCATCACGCCTGAAGAAGCCTGGCTTAGACGGCTGTGTCTTCAAGGAGGCAGCGTGTGCAGAGAGAGGAACCTCAGACTGCCATCCTGACAACTCTAGCTGGCTTTGCTGGCCAGATGGAGCATCCTCAGTCAAGAGGCATTTACAAAGCAAACCCAACGGTGTTTAACTCATTACCGGCATTGCCTGTGTGGAATTTCTGACACTGGGGCTCAGCTTGGAGCATAACGTGGCTTTTTTTTTGTTCAGAGTCAGGACCTCTGAGAGCCAGGCAACAGACTTTCTATTCCCCACTCTTGTCCCTCTGAGGCATTGTTTATTATGACTCATGAGTCCCACTATGCCGCAGTGTAATAATAGGCCTGGAGAGTTAAGGACCAGATTCCATTAACTTTACTGAGCAGGAGAGGTCACAGGCGCTGAGAGGAACGTGAGCAAAGATGACAGGAGCTGCCAGAGCTCTGTCCTTTGCACAAAAATAACATGTGCTGGCTTTCACACTTCTGGAAAAAAACAGCCAGAACGTAGGATAAAGAGTGTTTATCTGCCTTAAATCTAATGCTCAGAGATTTTATTGAAACAATTTGGCTTCCAGATACCATTTTCAAAGAATATAAAGTCATCATTAAAAAGAAAACTCGTAACACTGGATGCTAAAACAGTAGTTTCTTCAGATCTGCTGAATCTCCTGAAAACAAGGAGCCAGGACCAAAGCAGACAGGTCTCCACAAAGCATTCAAGCTGTGCCATCCTTGCAAAAAACTCACAAATGTGATGATTCATATTTAAATTCAATCATGATTTTGTCCAAGGTGTCTGGCAACTGTTATGGTAAGAACGGCATCGTCTTACCGAACTCTCTGTCACATGGTCCTTTAAATCTCATTTGGGTGCTGGGGCTTTGGTAAAACCTTCACACTCCTCTAGATCTTCCTATTTGGAAATGGAAATGCTCACACAGGGTCATGCAAAGCAACTCAGTTACAGAGGAAGATGGTCTTGTCTGTGTGTGGGGAGGAGATGAAGCAAGAGGCTTATTTAGAGAACAGGTTTTGCTTCAGATATTTGCTAAATTACAGAATTTGGTTGTCATGGTAATCAGCAGAATGATTTAAACAAGTCTTCCCAGAAATAGAAGTTACTTGTACTGTATTCACAAGGATCAAAGAAATCTCTTTATTTAATGAAAAGAAAATTTTTGATTTGAATGGAGGGAAACACGGTGTGTCAGATTCACTCCTCTGACAAGCTGCTTGTTACTACGTCTCTGAAACAGCAGAAAGACAAAATATTTAGAACTAAAACACATAGAAAACTTGTGGAATGAACTCGAAGGTACTTAGTGGGTAATTTACAGGCCGGGAGAAAAGAAAGTCATTGAAAAACACTAAACAAACATTCAACTTGTAAGCTCAGAAAACAAATGAGCAAAAATGAAAACACTACAAAACAGTTCAGACAAAAAGACCCGAGACTTGACAGTCAAACAACAAACAATGTTTCTTTAGAAACAATTCTTACAGACTAGTTGTGAGCCAAACCAAAGGTGTGCACTAAGTATGAGAGGAGCAAAGTTTACCACTACAATCATAAACTTACTGAAAGGCCACAGAAATACACCTGAGACTGACACAGAGAAAGTTTAAAGCCTTAAAACGAGAAGCTTTGTGGGAAGCATGTGTGACTCATAAAAGAAACAAAATCACGTGGTCACAGCCCGTTCCCTAAGACCGGACGCCATTACAAACACTGTAGAGAAGAGAGGAACACAGACTACCCCTCACGGTCATTTGTGTGATCTGACAGCCAAGGGTCAGCCAGGAAAAAGAGCTCCCACCTTGTCTCACTCATGAAAACAAAAACAAAGCAGGCCAAACAGGGTGGCGACCTCACAGGGAGAATGAACCCACATAGGAAATACAATGGGGCTAACACGATGGCTCAGGGCTTTTGAGCACCGCTCTTGTAGAGGACCAGCTTTGGTACCCAGTGCCTCCATGGGCCCATAACTCTCTCCAACTATACTTCCATGGGGCCTGATGGCTCCTCTGACTTCTGTATCCACCAGGCTCTCATGCAGGTCACATACCTACATGCAAACACTTACTAAACAATAAAACATTTAAGGTAACTAAAAGTAGTTTTAAAGTAAAAATGGACTTAATGAATTGTATGTGTGTGTGCAGGCCTCTCTCTCTGTTTGTGTGTGTGTGGTAAAGGGGGGGTTATGAATTTGATAGGGAGTACAGGGAAAATGGGAGGAGTTGTGGGGGAAGAGGTGAAACTGAACAGAACTCATACATGTTAGTTCCCCCATACACACTCGGGGGAAAAAAAGCTGGGTTCAGAGGCACATGCCTTAATCCCAGCACTCAGATTCCTAGCACAGGCGGGCAGATCACTATGCATCTCAGGCCAGTTTGATTTGCCTCATGAGCTCCAGAACAGCGAGGGCTATGACGCCCTGTCTTAAAGCAAAACAGACAAAGACTAAAACAAAGTCTCATATTAAGAATCTAAAACTTAATTAAAAATACACACATCAAGGTAAGGGATGAGATGGTTATCATCCAATAGATTTTTTAAAAGTTTAGATGAAACATGAGAGCTCTTCAGAAAACATTAAGTTCTGAAATTTTAAGTAACAGTGTTACATACGCAATATTGTCCTTATTTTGGAAACAAGGCAAGATGCACCATCACACATTTCCAACTCTGTCTGTGAGTGCTGGTCAGTGCAGTAAGACGGCAAGAAACACAAGTGGTCCAGAGGAAGAGACATCCTCCAATTATTTATTAGAAAATATTAAGATACTCCATTAAAAACTTGTCAGAGCAAAGAAGAAAATCCTAGACAGAATTTAAGATTTCTAGATAAAAGCTCAAGCTCCAATAGACTTCTCCAGTCAGCAGCTCAATAAACTGAAATGTAACAGAGCAACATTCACAGTAAAATTCAAGCCACTTGAAATGTCCAAAAGAGAAACCCAGGGAGGGACAGTGAGCGAAGCGAAGGGCAAACGGCCGGCACTGCTCACTAGGGAAAGAACACAGACAAATGCTGCACTGCAGAAACGATAGTCCAAGAGGGAGGAGCTTCTTGATAGTCATCTGTGGATGCGCATCTGCGCAGTGTCCTCAAACAGCGTTTCATGAAAATCAAAATTAGTGCAGAATGCACGGAAGAATAAAGATCACCCAAACAAGGGAGAAAACTGTAATCTACTAAAACGAACCAAGTCATTCAAAAATACTATTGATATCATTTCTGTCAGATCAAAAGCCAGAGGGACGGAGCGTGGACGCTAAGAGTACCCAAACACGAAATGCCTTCAATCCCTCATGTTCGAGATAGTATTTACGATCTGCTGAAATCTTAGTTTTAGGGAAAATGTAAAATAGCCTCTTCATAAGAGAGGACTACCTATGCTACGGCCCTGAAGGAAGACTGAACTGTGCCGAACGTCTGTGACGGTCTCCAGGCCGCAGTGCACAGCTGTCTCGCTGGAGGAGTCGCTGCTCCGTCAGAGAAATGCAGACTCATGCCCTGACTGCAGTTCTGCCACTAAAGCCCAGCCCGGGGGAGCCCTGAGCACGCACCAAAACTGCGCACAGGCTGCAGCGCTGCTGGCAGCTGAGAAAAATGTGGAAGGAGACCTCGCAGCCATCTGCTGATGAGGTTTCTGTGTCCACGGGAATTAATTCAGCAAGTGAAAACAATGAGACTATTCTGGATGGGTTGGTGTGGTGAAATCTCAAAACCAACATGGAGTTTAAAAATGAAGCACAGAAAACACACTTCAGACTTGCACTTCTGCACTTCTAATCTGCTCTTGGCCTTTTGCAGTTATGAAAAGAGATGGCTGGAGAGCCAGTGGAACACCCGGGAAAGGACCAAGCCAGCTCATGCCAGGACACTAAAGAGACCTGTACTTTTAGCTCTAACTTAGTTCTGTTTCATTAAAAATGGAACATCAAGTGTTCTCCACGCTAACCTGAGGCTACAGGAGGCATCTCCCTTCCACGTAACTTTGTGCTCCTCTTGATTATTCAGTCTTTTCTAACAAAGGATTAAAGATGACAGATGATAAAGAGTGATATTACTCACTAAATGGAAAAAGACTAGCTTCATTTTCTAATTGGGCATTTTACTATTTTTATGATGCATTTAAAGATTAATAACATAAACTCATTTATTAAGAATTAAATGCTTTCGATAGGATTAACAAAAGAATGTATAAACTGTCCTTTTTTTTTAACAGTGCTCAATTGTGTGCTGATTTCTAGATTTTTACTATGTATTTCCTGCAGCCTTTCATTTGCCTCATGTTTTCCTGAGGGCACCTTTATAAGCTGGGACTCTGAGAGTTAAATCTTTACTGTCATTTCAGTAAAGGATTATAGGGGGAAAAGTCAGATTTTATTACAAAGTTAAGATTCCACTGGATTCTTAGACAAACTTCTGCTCTCCACAAATTTCACAGTTTCCTGTTTTTTGTATTTATCCAATAAGGGTAGATAGTGTATCCTTTCCTGGAATATAACAAGTGTAAAATATAAACTATAAGTCAAATAAGAGTGGGAGAGGAAAGGCAAGTGACTGCTAGTCATTGCACGGCGTGGTGGTTTGAACGAGAGTGGCCTGGTGGCCTCACACATTGGAAGGCTTGGTTCTCAGTTAGTACAAATATTTTGGCAACAATTAGGAAGTGTGACCTTGTTGGAGTAGGCATGGCCCTGTTGAGGAGGTCTTTGAGGTTGCAAATGCCCATGCCAGACAGTCTCTCTCTTTGCCTGTGCCTCAGTGATCCGACGTCACCTCTCAGCCTGCTCCAACGCCAGGCTCCTTCACCACCGTGACCACACATCCACCTTCTCAGTCTACTAGCAAGCTCCCAGCTAAATGTCATCTCTTGGAAGTTGCATTGGCCACGGTGTCTCTTTATAATGATAGCACATGGTCAAACATACATTTCTCCAAGTGTGTATAGTGGTCAGCAGAAGGGAGACTGCATGCACAGCTTGAGAAATGCCACAGATCTCGGTTCACCAGCCTCCTCCATCCAACAATCAACCCCGGCACAGGGAGCAAACGGCAAGATGGAGCCATGACCTCCAGCCTCCTGGAGAAAGCCCTTGTCATTTTCCACAGAAAGCCTTGAGCCCTTCCTCTCTGTCCTCACTTCTCTCCACAATCAGAAGCACGGAAGCACCCACGCCCTTCTCTGTGGAGCGCACAGCACGGACATCCTCCACATCCTCTGCTCAGGTCCTGTGCTGGCTGGCTTCACATGGCCTTCATACCTTGTCATGTGAGGGATGGCCTTCATTCAGCCAGATTGTAGGCCCGTAGTCCTGTGTGTTTCAATACTTGGTCTCCGCTTGGTGGAACTGTTCAGGAAGGATTGGGAGGCATGGCCTTGTTGGAGGAGGTGTCTCATTGTGGTTGAGCTTTGATGCTTCAAAGGTCGGTGCCATTCCCACTTAGCTCTCTCTGCCTCTGGATTATGGCTCAAAAGGTGAGCTTGCAGCTCTTGCCTGCCTGCCTGCCTAATGCCCACTGCAATGGCAACAGAGTCACACTCCGGAACTGTAAGTCAGGAAGAGTTCTTCCTTTTACCAGTTGCCCTGGGCATGGTGTCTCTTCACAGCAATTGAAAGTAACAGAGGCACAAATGAAGTACAAGGGTATTCTCCACACCTCCAGGGCTCACCCAGGTTTGGCTGCATGGTTTTAACACCAGAAATCCATCTAAAAATCGGAGTTCCAGGTCTGTGTCTGCATTGGCTGGAGCCTTATCTTCTGGGCCGGACAGCTCTCAGTGACATTCTGTGTGCCCATAAAGGTGTGATGGCATGCTAGGCCTCTTTCCACAGACAGACTGTCCACCACCTATCTGTCTAGCAGGCACTGTAGCCCTGCCGCTTCTCACTGGACACTGGGAGGGGACCTGGGCAAAAATGCCCACAGCTGTCCTTTGCTGGGCTCTGTAAGGGCACACTCTGGCCGCTGCTGCTTTCTCAGGGCAGGGCGGGTTCCATTATATCGGGACCTGGTGGGCAAGCCACATCCTGGGAGCCCTAACACGTAAGTTGCTCTTTTGATTCTCTTTGCCTCATTCCATGGCTGATTCTAAGCCAGGAAGAACAATACTATCCCTAGAGGAGGCAGTGACCTGGGAGGTGAGGATAACAGACGGTGGGGGGGGGGGGCGGGGAGGCAGGGGGCCCTCTTGCAGCAGGCCGGCATAACAGGGATGGAAAGCACTGCAGCAGGCTAGGCCAGTTCCTAATAGTGGTGCTGTCATCTACTCCTCCCACAGGCAAGACATCAGGGCTTAGCAAAAGCAATGTCCCCTGAAAGATTCATATCTGAAAACTATGGTTTTAAAACAAGTTTGTTTGTTTTTTCCTAAGAGAAAGGCTTTGGAGGGAAGGACTGTGAGAGAAGCTCCTATTTTACCTTTTAGTTTTTAGCTATTTAGCAGGATTTTACCCCCAAAGGCACTTGTGTCCACACACCCTGAGAGAGTTTTAGAGAAGCAGGAAGTGTGGCTGTGGCAGAGGTTTCAGGGCTCTTAGTGCTACTGCTCTTAGCTCCTTCTGCCTCCTTGCGTCATGTCGCTTTGAACTGAGCTTAACAGACTGTTTCAATGTGCTTCCGGTTTGACCTGCCTCAGCCATGGCCCAATGCATCCTGAGAGAGTCACACGATGTCAAGGTCACAGCAGATGCGAGCCCAGGAGAAGCTCACATTAATCTTCCAGACTGGCTTGTTCAGGCAAACAGGG
Organism: Psammomys obesus; assembly: GCF_907164565.1. Classification (NCBI taxonomy): domain Eukaryota; kingdom Metazoa; phylum Chordata; class Mammalia; order Rodentia; family Muridae; genus Psammomys; species Psammomys obesus. The sequence continues at coordinate 8,088,859 of NW_026590699.1, forward strand.
AGACAGTCTGCGTTTATCTCCACTAACTAGCCACCGAACATCCCCTGCTTGAGGACACAAGGTTTCCTCACAGAAATAAGTCTTCATGGAATCAGGAAAAGAAAGAACAGTTTTTGTTGTTTTTTTGTTTGTTTGTTTGTTTGTTTTTCATATTAGACCTATTTTACTTAGGAAATGAGGTAGGCATTCCAGGAAAAGGTACTTGATCTGCTTTGACTTCTCCTGGCTCCTTCCACAGTGCCTTAATTAGTAGCTCATCAGCATCTATGCTCACTTGAAATTGTCACAAGAAAACACAGCGTGGAAATACACCAGCCCATCACTTCAGTGTGCTTGCCAGCTTTAACCACTCGAGTTAAAACTTTTAAACTTCCGCACAGTTATAATACTTTAAAACAAAGGAGGCCTGGTGAATGCCAATAGCTTATGCAAATATCTCTGCCCTTTCTGACTCAAAAAGCAGATCTTCAGAACTTGCAGTGCTCTGAGAATTTCCAAGAGTTAGAAATACTGCAGATGAAAAAACTTTTCCTTGCCTTGCTAGGGGATTTAAAACCAACTTCAGGTGATTCTTGGAAAAAAAAAAAAAAGTCAGTTATTCCAAGGAGCTACTGTGTCTCAGAGGTGCGGCACATAGCTACAGTTTGTGATTTCTCGTTCTCATGCATTTGCTTACAGAGAACCTCAAACGCTAAGGCGGCCATCCACTTTTCCATTCGCATACACCAGACACAATGTCCACTGCTAAGAAGGCCACGTTTCCTCCCTTTCACATACCTAACTCTTTCCAAGCATATAAATTCAAGATTCTGCAGGGTTCAAATGTCAAGTGGAAATTTTCTAGAAGTCCCAAGGTTTACGTTTTAATTAAACATTAACTGATCACTAGCACCATCAGCAAGGGTGCTAATGTTTTTCTGTAAGGTTAATTTGGCCAACTTAACACATGTATGTCAGCTGTGAATGTCATCACATCTGCAGGCCTGACATCTCATTTCTATCGATAACTTGATTGTATCAAGAACTACGTGGGGGGCATCGGTGAGGCCCATCTTTGGGAGCGTATATCTGTGAGACAGACTTAGGGAAGAAGACTGTCCATGGTGTGGACAGAACCATCCCACCAGCTAGCCTCCTGGACCAAATTAGGAGTAAAATGGAGAAAGTCAGGAGGAGCGCACTGACTTAAGCAAGGTGTCTTGAGCCAACGGCTTCCACCCCAGGCTCCCCTTCCAACCCAGAAACAAGAGCAAACCCGTAGTTTCTCAAGCTCCTTCTCCTGGGTATTGCATCACAGGGAGGGCAAGGCTAGCTAGGATGGAGGACCACAGACCAACTCGTCACAAGACTGAGAAGCAAGAGCTGAAGTCCTCATTACGCCAAAGAGGTAGGTGTTAGTCCACATCACAGCGGAGAAAGAGCCAGCTGTATCGGAGCCACCCTAAACTGCCCAGGAGGCGCTGAAGACATGCAGTGTTGAGTGCTGAGCTTCTGCAAGGCTGCAGCTGAAGAATTTTAACATCCCTTAGTTCAAAGCCTGAAATCGCTGTTCTCATCTCAGAACTTTCCCACTAATTGATGGTAATTTTAATATTTTCCAAAAATGGCTTAATCCAGGGATCTGGTAAAGAACTCTAGGACAACAGGAAAATTCTCAGAGAGCTTCACTGAAAGACAAGCAAGCCTGTGAAGGCTTCTGAGTGAAATTCTACTTTCAGATGTCCATCCAAGGTCATTGCCAGTGACAAGAATAATAATGGAGTTTTTCATTGACAAAATGCCATGGAAATCTATAATTTTTAGATGATCAAATAGCCCCGAAAAGCTCCTGCTTAGAGATGATTAAGGGTCTGAGCCGAGAGGATTACTACAGAACCCCTTTGTCAAATAACCCATGAAGTAAGTAAGGAATCTCCAGGCAGAATTACACACATCATCAAACTGCTTCTGAAAGAGACACACGTGGGCTTTCAACCAACTCCTGAGCTCTAGATATTCTTAGACTGTTTTGTTCCTAGACTCATAAAATTTCCATTCTTCTCGGCTCACAAAAGGCCACATCTATACCTTCATTCTAGAGAGAACACATTTGCATATCTATGCATGAGAGACAGTTTGATTCATCCATCAGTGCTGGTGGGTGGGAGGGGGTGGGGCTTAGATCTCTAAAGCATAATTACTAATACCTTCCAGTGAACTGCTAAAATGAAGCATGAATGAAGCCTGCCTCTGGGCAAGGCTATAATATAAAGCATCTCTCCAAGGTAAGGCCTCAGGTGTGCATGGCAGAGTGGCATGGGACCCACTGTCCACACCACCTGAATTACAGGTAGCTGGATAACCGGAGGGCCAGGATATATAGTCCCTGAGTTGTGTGTGATTGGCCAGTGTCTACAGCTCCTGAGTTGTGTGTGACAAGCCAGCACAGGCGCAGCCACCTACAGCTCCTACCTTTTATATTCATCTTGATTCTGGAGGCAGCAATTCACGGCGTTCATCAGAAAACCAAACAAACGACTATACAGTGACTTGGCCAGGAGATCTCGGTAAAATGCAGCCATCTGTGTGGTATGTCGACGGATTATCACGTCTCCTAGAAGAGCAGAAGAAAGAGGGGTATAAGGAAAAGCGGTCCCCCTCATTAGAAGCCAACACAACTGTCTATGTCCCGTTCATTCTTTGCAACATCCATACACGCTCAGATGTGTTAAAAATGTCCTGAGAGCATCTGCCAGTCATCGCCACCTACAGGGAGGGTCCGGTGCCTTGACTTCTCACTGTACCTCTGACCAGGCTGCTGTATACCTCTCTCTGCAGCTGAGCCATTTGCTCTCAAGTCAGGAGAAGTCAAGCCAGCTCAGGGTCTTGTGTGTGAGTTTTCTAATAAGAGCTCATTGGCTGGGCACTGAACTGGCCCAGGGCATTTGAACAGCTGCTGGTCTGGAAAGTCATGGTCAAATCAATCAGAATATACCTGTGGAGCTAGGGAACAAGAGTGGGCCTTCACGAGGAAGTGCCTGTCATTCTCAAATGGAGTGATAGAGATCATAAGAGAGCAGAACTTCTGGAGTGAAAAGACCAGTGAAGGAACTCAGGGGAGAGAGATAGGGTGACCTGGGGTACCTGCAGAGCCAGTATAGTACTCCTGATGGAGACAGAGTGTGAATGGAGGTCAAAAATCCTTGCCTGTGGCCTTGAGTCTTAGCCTGAGCAGATAGCAGGGACAGGAGAGCCAGCTGGAGGGGCAGGAAATAGAAAGGAGCCTCTGCTGAGACAGCCCAGAGCTTCACTACCTTGAGAGAGCAAGGCCGAGAGCATTGATGTGGAGCAGCCCAGTAAGGCAGGGAAACAGAGCAGCTTTCTAGGGGATGGTACCCCAGAGTTCTGGTTCATACAGCTGAGGAGATCTGAAGAGTGGCCAACATGGTGGAAGGCGAGGGAGGGAGGGTGGCATGAACAGAGGGAACCGTACGGTTACATGATAAGTGACAAGTGCATTTAGCCTATCTTCAGCAGGATGCAACAAAGGGCCGGGCATCATCAGGGTGATGAGAAGATCAACAAGGCGCTTCCTGCAGCTGGATGCAGAGGTGTGGATGGAGAAGTGGTTAAGAACAGCCCTGAGGGGGCCTAAAAGTCTGTCCTGCAGAGAGGAGCTTCCTCCAGGGAAATGAGTGTCTCAAAAGACTGCTGCCCACAGGTGAAAAGCACATTTGCATTTCACTCCTATGGCAAGAAGGGAAAAGGAGCAAAGTCCAGATGAAAACAGTAACGGAAGTCATTGCTGTGGCCAGGTGAAGAAACGAGGGTAGTGAGAACAGAAGCTCTTAGGACTCACGGGGATCTGAAGGAAAGGGGCCAGGGGAGCCAGCATTACCAGTGTGCAGCGGTGGTCACGAGAAAACCCAGCAAGCTGAGCAGTGTGTATGGAGGATTCTGAGAGGTGAAGTCATTAGTCAAGCAAGTCAGACGCTGGGGTATCAGGTAAGCTCAGAGTAGAGTGGTCGGGGGAGGCCAGCCCTCACGGCCATGAAAAGAAAGGCTGCAGAGGGCTCCATCCTGAGTGCAGGGAAGGCCTGAAATGCCTGGGAGAGCAGTGTCCTTGTGCATTGAGCAGGCCACACGCCACACAGGGAGTGGACACGCACAGAGGGTCTGAGGCTGAGCTGTAAAGTAGACAGCCCCTTTGCCAGTGGCTTGGCATCCACAGTGATTAACCCCTTTTAATCTGAGAAGTTTCCTCTCAGAAACAGTCATAGTTATGACCATCCCGTGACTGTTTGTGAGACCCCAAGTGACAACATTCAGAGTACTTGGCACCATGCCATCCCCTCATAAACACCAAATAAATGACAGCTTCCATTATGAGCAGAGAAGGCTGCCCTACCTCCACAGAGGTGCACGTTTTGTGAGAATAAATCCTCTTAGATTGATGGCTTTGTTTTTCTGAACTGACAGGTTGATTAGGAAGGGGGCTAGTTAATCAGAATGATCTCCCAGGAGCATGGCAGAGTTCCCATACAGTAACGGGGGACCAAACAGGCTTGCAATGCCTCTCTCTTGGCACTCAAGCCATGCAAACAGTTTCCCCGTGTGGAGACAGGCAGAGTGGTGTTTAATTTCCCCACTTGAAAGAAGCCCAGCGACTGTACAAAGGTGAAAGTAAGGTTACACAATGGCTTGCTTACCTTTAAAATACTGAATATCAGTTGTTAAGGCGGAGGCCAGCTCATCTGTCGACACTTGCAACATGCCGGCCACTGAAAGCAAAACAGGCTGTGGGTATGAAACCAGTGCGCATTTCCACACCGAGAACACCGCTCTGCGTGCACACTGTGCGCATGCTCGAGGAGACACGCTAGGAAGGACGGCAAGGTCTGCTCTCCGGGCTAAACTCATCGAGAGAAGTGCCTCCTTACTGCAGACCTTAGTGGGGTCTGTGCCCGTCTGGATTCAGTCATGACCTGTTCTCCCCTTCATCACCCTCATAGATAGTGCTGGATGATTTTTTTCCCCAAATCTCTCATTAAATAACTTTGAAATAGGTGAAAATAAGCTGTTTATTAAAATCCTATGGCTGAGGGTATTTTTAAGTAGGTGTGGCTGGAAAGGCAATATCAAAGAAGAGAGAGATTTTGAATTCGGTATTTAAAGGGAAGTAATTGTGTTCATAAAGTTTAGGTAGCGGCCTGGTATCCAAATAACTGCGTGGAGAGTGGTGGGGGCAGGACATTTAGATAACGTCACATGAACTGAGGTATATGCCGACACCCCAGTGAGGTCAGTGTGATGAGCAGAGTGGGAACGTGAAACCCGTTTGTCAGTCCTCCCACCCCACCCACCCAGCCGGTTAGAGAAGAAATAGACTCTCCCCTCCCCCCGGGACAGGCGCCCTGGGAAGCAGCCGCTGCCCTGCTGTCTGTACTGTGTCTCCATCTACCGGCGGCGCCGAGACACTGCACCCCGACGGCGTTGGCCTGGAGGTGCTGCTCCACTGACCTTGTTCCAGAAGCTGGAGGTCGGAGACAAAGGCGGAGTCGGCTTCCGTCAGCGCGGTGAACTGGAGGTCTCCGATGTGTAGTATCGCGGCGAGGATAACGAACAGGTTCTCCACCTCCTGGGTGTTTGCGGAGAACAGACAGAACTGCTCAGGGGAAGGGAGCCAGCGAGCACCGTGCACCCTCGCGGGGGGCTCGCTCTTCGGACCCACAGCCTGGGGTCCACCGAACTGCGGTGTCTGCTCAACGCGCGTTGCCCTTAAATCAAGGCTGCCGTTCCGATTCGAATCAGTGTGTTCTGGGTAATCATTATTCCAGGGGAAAGAATTGATTGTAATCCAGGCCCTGACAGGAAACACCCCGGTCCCAAGCTCTCCTTGCACACAGGCCAAGAAGCGCGCCAGGAGGGTCTGGAAGCCCGGGGCTGTACGAAGGAGGTGAAAGAACTGAAGCCAGGAACCGTTGCTCATCTCTAAAGCGAGAGCCGGGGACACTGAGCTCACGGAGTGCGGAGGGAGGACACCGGCACGACGGCGGACACCCATTTCCTAGTGCACGGCTCTGGGCATGCAGGCTAGGAGGGCCGGCGCTGCTCTCCGGTTTTAAGATTCAGCGAGGGGGACAACGCTATCAACAGTCACTACAACCCGCAATCCAAAGCGGGAATCAGAAAAACTCCCTGTGGGAGCAGGAGACCCGGGACCCTGGCCCTGGCTGCAGTGGCGCAGCCCCGCCCTCCTGCCTTGTCAGCTTGCCTGGATGGGGTCGGGGTGAGAGGCCACCCGCCTCTGCGGCTCAGTCTCAAAGAACCACGATCCTGGGCAGATTCTGTTCAAAAGGCCTCACCCAGTTCAAAGAAAAACTGACCTTTGAATTGTCATGGACAGAGGCCGTCACTCCTAATTTTCGGAGTTTTTATGCCTCGAATTTCTGTAAAGGCTTCGGATAAAGGGATGGACACCAGGCCTTTTGCTAAGATGCACCCCCATCTCTATCAGCGGTGCCGGTCAGCGGGTGGATTTTACTTGCCCTGCCTTTGAGGAGCAATTGTGGAACTTCAAAGCTGTTTCCAAATGAATGATATTTTGGCAAATGATGTCCTGCCCCTGCCTGTGCTCCTGTTTTCTATGGGATCTAGGAACTCCAGGTCAGGGAGGCGGAATACGAAAAGAGACATCACAGAAGCCAGCAAATACAGAACAAGTGAGTGCGTAGGGCCAGAGAATGATAGGAATGTAGAAATTGAATCAATGGGACCAAAGAACAAGACACCACCAGACTCCCTCAGTCCTAGAACTCCAGGCTCGGAGGTGTGGGCCTCGTGCCTTGGTGAATCCATTTAGGATGAGTCGTTTGTTGACTTCCTCCTGCCCCAGGTCTGTGGGCAGGGGTGACATACAGCCTTCTAAAACAGCAGAAGGAGCTCGGACTTCAGACCACATTTGGGATCATGGACTGTGGGCACCCCAGCGTTCTCTTCTTGTTAATCATTCCTGAGGACTTGGCCACAACCCAAAATACTTCTGAGAGAGCAGAGATAACACATCAGGGAAACAGAAATGACGTCTAAAAACATCCTCCCGGGCTCAGTCATTCACGTCTAACTCTCAGGGCCAGACCTGTCCAGGGCAGTAACCTTTAACCACATGGCTCTTTAAATTTAAATTAATATTTTAAGATATCAAAAATTACTTTCTTCATCCTCATTAGTTGCTTATTAGGTGCCCAGTATCCAGACAAGGCTAGCAGTCTTAGGCAGCTTGGCATGCGCCACGGGGCCCTTTCTATTATTCTAGAAATCATTCTGGCACAGCGGTGGGCTAAATCTTTCCATGCATTCTCTAGATTCCTAGAGGAGATCTTTAAGGAAAGTGATTGCAGTGCCCAGTTTCTTCAGACTATTCAGGGTCTTCGTGGGTCAGTCAGCAGAGTTACTGGGTTTGTTCTAGATACATATGTGAAAGGTTTTTTCTATTTCTATTGAAAATGGCGGGGCTGGAGAGATGGCTCAGTGTTGAGGAGCAGAGGACTGGCGTTTGACCACCAGCATCTACAAGGTAGCTAATAGCTGATGTAACTCCAGTTCCAAGGGACCCAGTGCCCTCTTCTGTCCTCCATGAGCATTGCAAGCAAACAAAACACCCATACATAAACATAAATAAACGAAAGAATGAGTGAAATAGCTTTAAAGTCTTCTTACTGTGTTGTCTAGTATCTCTGCCTTCCTGATACACGCTACCCTTCCATCCTGTCTGTTTGTGTCCCACCCCACTGGACCGTAAGCCCCAGGGGGGCAGACAGAAGCCTGTTCTCTGCTGAAACGTTGTCAGTGCTGGATGGAGGCCCAGGAAACGGTTTGGGATAAGTGAGTATAAACCTGTAGAGGCTGGTTTTCTGTGTGAAACCCTGATAAGGAGACTCACCAAGCTGCTGAAGCCGAGGGCGGTCAGAGCGTGCCTCAGAGCTGCAAGTCTCTCCTTGTTCAGAGAGCGCTCTGCTGTGGGTACATCTTCCCGCATGCCTTGGCTCACATACCTGTTAGGATAAACATGTAGCATTATGGCTTGGCCTCGAGTCAGCACTGGTGGTGAAAGGTTAGCTCATCCATGGCTGATCGCTGTCAGAGTGGAAATCACCTGGACCTTGTGTGCACAGGTGTTTACAAAGCTACCCAGGAGCCCAGGATGTTTCGGGAAAGCAGATGGTGATGCTTGTGCCAGGGCACACTCACACTGCGGACACGGGGCTTGCCTTATCTGACCCCTTCCTCACGAGGGGAGATGGTCGCCAGCATGCTATGAACTTCATACAGAAAGTTGGCAGGTGCCAAAGCACTCACATTTGCATGAAAGATGCTTAATGTATACTAATGTATTATCCCTGCTTGCCAGTAGCATTTAATTTTAAGGTTGCTGATTAATTCCCTTTGCTTTACAACCACAGATGCATTGATTACCAAATGCAAGCATTCCAAAAAGCTGAGGACACAAAGACAAAGGGCCCCTCCAGTCAACTCAGCAGCAACAAATTAGGTACCCAAGGCAGGGACAAGAGAAGAGCTAGCTACAACACAGCATGGAGGCAGAGTGTGGGTGCCAGAGGCCTGTAAGTGTGGAGGAAGCAGGTAGGCACCAGGAGGAAAAGCTGTGGAGGAGCCAGGCTCCCTCAGAAGAGCCACCAGGTCAGCAAGAACAGGCCTAGTTTGCAAATAATGCCCATGACCCGGGAAGTAACACAAGGTTAGTCACATGGGGTGTGCACAGGTGCACAGGTCAGGAAAAATGAGAGTCTAGGGCGATAAGAACAAAGACTGCTGAGGAAGGAGGAGCAGCCAGGGCTGGAGGCACCTTGTAAAGAGTTCTAATGAAGTTCAGCAGGTGGCAAGAAGCCCTGGGGGCCTAGAAGCAAAAGAGAGTCCTCAGGTTAGGGGTTTGTGAGTTACCTGGCTCTCCAGAGGGAGGCTCCCCAGAAAAAGATGGCTAAAGTAGGAGGAAGTCTAGGCACAGACAGATGTCAGGTTAAGGCCAAGGCAGGGTAGGGGCTGGGGCATTGTGGGTAGACTGGGGTGGGCAGGCAAGGGGCTAGGATGAGAGGAAAAAGCACTTCTGATGCTTTGTACTGGTGTCAGGTGTCAGTGTTCTTGGGAGTGGTGGATCCTGTCGGGCTGTTCACCAGGGGACATCTTTTGGGGAAAGCTTCATGTTTATATGAGTTATGTCAAATATAAACTTAGACTGGTAAGGTTTAAGCCACAGGCAGAGAAACAACAGGTTTAATAGCCTGGAATTAAAAAAAACAACTGGAAAAGATAACTGGAAGCCTTCCCTGTGTTTGCAAGGACCCAGAAACCACTTGAGTGGATGAGCTCACAAAGAGGGAACTACAAATATGAGAGACTATTGTCTCTGTAGACACTACATGAATGGGAACATACAAGTTTTGAAAACAGAAGGAAGATTTGGGAGAAAATTGTAAGAGAGGGAATGAGGGTAGCTGCATGAATAAGCTCGGCGTGCACCCTATGCATGCAAGGAGGTGCCCAGGAGGGCCATGGAAAGGAGATGGCTGGATGGCTGGGCAGAGACAGGCAGACAGACAGACAGATGGATGACAGATAAGAAAGACACAGGTAGGCAAGCAGATGGACAGATATAGCTCAGTTGGTAGATTAGATGAATAGATGATAAATGGATGACAGATAGATGAATGACAGGAGAACATTTACAGAGTACAGTTGAGATAGATGACAGACAGCTCCGGTAAGGTGGCACTCTTGCTTGCCTGCACCCCACCATACTAAGAGAAGGTAACAGGACTTAGAGTTAAAGGCGACCTTACACTACAAAGCTGGTACAAAGAGAATCTGGACAAATTAATGACACTCTGCCTCAAAATAAACATTAAGGAAGAAGCCGGGGCTGTACTTCAGCGATGCAGCATTTACCTTGTGCACACAGGTTGAGGGTTCGAAGCTCAGTCAATAAACAACAAACACCAGGGTGCGTTAGCGCATACTCAGAATCCCAGTATTTGAAACTGGGGTGGAAGTATCATCAGTACCTCAAGCTGGCCTGGAGTAACTAGTGAGCTGAGTGAACGGCCAGCCTGAACTACACGAGATCCTATGTCAAGAAAACGATCAGCCAAGTACACATAAATATAATGTTTCTGCCCAAAATTAAAGAACCTTCAGCTTTTCTGTAGTATCTAGAATGATAGAAGAGAAATGTGTTCCGTAATTCCCGGCAGACCGGGCCTCATCATGAGAGAGTTGGGGATAAAAAAATTACATGTTTATGCTTTATTTATTAAAGGTAGTAATTTTCCCTTTGACATCTCTCCTCATGAGACCACACACAAAGGCACAGCATACCTGGGAAAAAGCAAAACTGAGCATCTCCACAGAGACTTGACTCTAAGGAACATTTAATCCTGCTTTTACTCTCCAGGTGACTGCGTGAGCACACAGGGACCTAAGCTCCGTGGAAAGCTCCCGTTTCTGCCTCACAGTGACGGGGGGGGGGTGTTACTGTACTTTCCACCCATGCGGGGATTCCCTGGGTAGGTGGGAAACGAGTCAACACGTGGCACCATTGACAACACCCTTGATGAAGCAATCAACCGATCCAAATACATCAGGGGACTTTCTGAGAAAGTCTTGCAACAAAGAATGCTTCTGCCAAAGTTTCACCTTCTCCCTGAAGCAGAAGTGGACAAAAAGGCGCTGATGGTGGTTTTTAAATAGGTATTTTCCACGGCACTGGTCATCTGTGCTACGTGACAGTGGCCTTGGCAGAGTCTGTTCCTGTTTAAGGAGATGAGTGAGGCTCATTGCTTGGCCTCCCCTGTAGACTACCTGAGCCCTCAGCAGACTCCATCCCAGTGGTCCATGAGAGCGGCTTCATGACTGACAGTAAATGCATCTGCCTCAGTCTGCTGGTCTATAGTTTCACTCATTTACTAACCAATGGTCCCACAGTCCCAGAGTTCAATGTCTTCTGTGTCACTCATGAGTGTCAACCATGTGCCTATGGCAGGAACAATCTGCATTGTCATCTCCCTTTTTAATTCACATGTAACATGGCACAGAACCACTTGATAAAATGCAGGTATTTCAACGTCCAGAGTCAGGACATTAGAGCCAGCTCTGTGTTAAAGGCCTTTATGTTCAAAGATTAGTACGTCAGGAGAATAGCCCAGATGCCCCCTCCCTCACAGGCCAGAGGATGTAACTTACAGGCTACATACACTGACAAAGACTGTTCTTATTTTATAGTATTTATGTGTGTGTTTGGGGATGACTGGTATATGTGAACGAGAGGAGAACCCTTGGGAGTCGGTTCTCTCCTTTGAGCCTCAGGCTCCAGAGATCAAACTCAGGAAGCCAGGTTTGGCAGCAAGTGCCTTTACCTTCTGAGTCAGCCCTCCAGCACTGGGGTGAGTAAACCCAGCGATAGAGTTTGTCTTCACAATGCACCTAAAGAGGGTTTTCCTTGCTACCAGAAAGATTGGCACTGAGGATCCATGGTGCAGAAGGGCAAATATCAAATGCTCTGCACAGGCTGTGGTCTCTCTCCCAGGATGGGAATCTAGGACAGCAATGGCATGATGTGAATAAAAAACACAACTATCCTCCGCAGAAAACACAAGCACAGAATTCCAAAGCCCTATGATGTTTCTGCGTGCCACACCTCCTATGCTTCAGGGATGCCATGTACGTTGGCACAGAGGTGTGTGCATGCTCAGCAGGCACTGCCATTCAGTGGCATGGCTCTCAACGCCTGTGTATGCACCTGGCAGTACATGGGAGCAGTTCTCATGCATACCTGCATGTGTACCTCCACTGCACAGAGACAGCGGGCAGCACTCAACCATAAAGGATGCCACAGGCTAAAAACAAAGACACGGGCCCATTCACCAAGTCTGAGCTAAGGGCTCCAGGGTGCTTCTTACCAGCTCTATGTACGAAGAAGGACATGCTTTCTCCACCATGGATAAGAAACAGTTTCCATGGTGATATTCAATCTACAAACATGGATAGCAGTTTTGAGAAGTCTGAGAAGTTTGCAACATGCTCACCCTACTCTCACCTAAATCCTCTCCTTACCTCCATCCTCTACAGAAAATCATTTTCTTACTGTTCTCAATATTTCTGGAACACAGTGACCAACCTTCAGGCTAGTCCGATGTAATATGATTACAGGTATTTTTGTAAGTGCAGGTTTAGACCCATAAATCTCTATTGCCAAACATATTAACATATTATCCACCTGTAGTTGCTGGAAAGAGAATACCCTTCAATGGTCCTCAGGAACAGAGAAAAAGTCAACAAATAAATTACATGTTGAGAATGGCTTGGGGTCATGCAACATTTCTAGAGTAGCTGATCCATGATTTTTCTAGTCAGAAAATGTCTTCAAAACATCTGGTAGAATTGGTTCCAAGCTCCCTCCTTGTTGCACATGGTGACAGCTATGGCGGCCAGTTACAGACAGGTCTCTTGAGTGAGGCACAGGGGCTGAGTAGTGTTGTTCTACTCTTGGACTTGGGAGCTGAACCTCAGCCTGAGCCTGTTCCTGACCTCATGTGCAGTAGGGACCCAGGGGAAGGAAGGGCTGCCCTTGGCTTCCCTCAGGATGACCCACAGAGTTGCCAGTTTTCTCAGAATGTGTGGACATGGTGACGGTGGGATCAGTGTAACAAGCCAAAGCCCATGGGGCTGTGTGATGGCTGTTCTCAATTGTCAACCTGGCCGCATCTAGAACGAACTACAATACAGGTATGAAGGGCACACCTGTGAGAGATTTTCTGCTTGGCTTGAAGTGGGTGAATCTACTTCTAGTCCAGAACTTTGAGGTAGGGAAGACACACACCTTTGATCCAGGTCCTGAGGCAGGGAGACACACCTTTAATCCGGGCCACACCTTCTGCTGCAAGTGAGTATAAGGACACAGAAGAAGGAAGCTCTTGCTGTTTGCCGGCTGGCCCTCGCCTTGCTAGCATCTCTATTCCTTCACTGGCTTTAGGAGCCTACTTCTTTGGGATTCCAGCATATACAAAGGAACATCTGAGACACCCATCCTTGTGGACTGAACAACAACTGAGCAACAACATCCTGTGGACTTCTGTTCACAGTCAACCATTGTTGGATTAGCTGGACCATAGCCTGTAAGTACTCTAGAGAACCCTGACTAACACAGGCTGTGTCCATCCAGAGCTTTTTCTAGTTGACATCGAGTCATCCCCAGGTTGGCAGGAGGCTGTCTGTGAAGAGGGTTGGTTGCCTATGTACACGAGGAACACGCAAAAAGGGCGGGTGGAAGCAGAGCTTCCCTTGGGGCTTTTAGCTACCAAAATAATTACTTAAGCCAAACACCATGTTATTTTCTTTTAAAATGTTTTCCTTGAAAATTTTCTAAGATAATCCTCTCTTCAACTCCTCCTTTACCCAGGGACACATCTCCCTCCAACTCTACACCCCCTCCATATTAACCCATTGATTCGTGATTCCCATATACAAGTAAGTGTGGGCCATTATCCCTGTGACTTGAGCATCAACACTATTTTTCTTAAAGTATCAATGCCATTTCAGAACTGAGTAAAAATGGAGAGGTTGCTAAGCGAACAACTTTCACCCACAATGCTTCCCTTCATGATCCTAACACTCTCCCCCCCCCCCCCACATACACACATACACATCTTCACTGTGATCCTACTGACTCAGGCGAGGTAGGAAGAAGGGGATTCAGCTCGGGACTTCCTATTCTGTTAAAGGCCTCCTTGTTTCTTGGTGTTTTTTTTTTTTTCTTTTTAATCAAATATGTCTGCTTGACTTCCTCGTGTGATTATGTGTGAGCTATATATTTTCAACACAAATATATGACCTGTACAATGGCATTCACCTGTAATGTTTTGATAGCCAATTTTGAAATAAGAACAGTGCCAGGAAGTCTGAAGCCAAAGTCACCAGAAAAACTGCAAGCCCCACAATGAAGCTATTTCCTTATTGTTCACTTTCTTCTCATGTGTTTTGAACCACTCAGCTATTCCTGCCTACATTAAATAATCTGTCCAATTAAATAATCACAAAATGTCTTCATGAGATGATGAAAGAAATCCCAATAACAACTAACACTCCCAGTAATTTGTCCCTGTCCATACAGAGAGCTTTCTGGTGAGAAGGGCTTCTATCCCAGGGCAGGTTAGACGAGGAACATGGGAGGGAAGCATGGAAACATCCATTTAGAATTACAGATTATATGAACATCAAGAATTCTCAAAAATTGTTATAAGTGAAGTTCTGAATGATGTGTCTTGGCTCTACAAGCAACATTCAAATGTCATGATGCTAATATGACATTTAGCATGACAGACAGTCCTAGGAGAACATGACATCCAGGTACACAGAATGGTTTCACGCTGGTGAAGATGGATTCTGAAAACCTCAAGATTAGTTGACATGGGTGTCTGCCAACTGTCAACTCGGGAATCAATACTATTCCGATTTTGCTCATATGTGGGAAATGAAACACCACCCTGACATGATTAAAAGTAAATAAAACAAGCTTCCAGGTAGGATGGGTGCTCCATATTTACCGCTACACCTCCCTCAGTGCCAGGCCGTGCTTCTTTAGGGAGGCATTTGATAATCTTTGTCAATCACAGCCATTAAAATGTTAACAAAAATAATAAATGGAAATTATGATTAAACTCAGATATACATTAAATGTTAAAATTGTCTTCAGTCTTCAAGCATAGAACATAGTCTGTTTCCTTGGAAATAACCTTCAATAGATTCTTGGTCCTGTGGACTCGAGACATCTCTGCAGTCCCATCATCTTTTTCATCTCTTCATGATCTATAACTAAAGCATCAAACCAAACAGTGGCTGTTGAGCATTAACTTTCATGAAGACAGCAACTCACACAAACAATAAAATCCACTTTTCAAATCCATATGAAAAGGTCCCGTTCTGCTTCTGTTTCTTCCTGGACACTAAGAGACAATTACTTAGAAGGCTGGGCTTAGTAGTTAGATGGATGGAAGCTGGTCATGGAGGCTCACACCTTTAATCTCAGCACCAGGGAGGCAGGGGCAGGTAGATGTCTAAGTTTGGGGCCAGCCTGGTCTAGGGAGAGAGAGTTTCAGGACAGCCAGAGCTACACAGAGGAACCCTGTCTTGGAAAAAAGAAGGTGGTGGGGGTGTGGTTGAGCATTCCCGTTATAAGATTGTTCAAAGCAAGGTATCCAGATGTGTCCAGATGTGGTGCTGAAGAGAGGGACATCAAGGAAGCCAAGCTTGATGAACAGCAGCTATGGTGCTCCACTTTGTTTGGATTACCCTGGCTCATGACTCTGGTCAGCAGATTTGCTGACACCCTGGCTCATGACTCTGGTCAGCAGATTTGCTGACACCCATTATTCCTACTACTTTGAATGTCCTTCACAATTCCAACTTTTCTCCATCTGGAAACTCTCTTTGCTCACATGAAATCTCCACTCTGTGTCATCGCCCACACACTTAACCATATGAAACAAGATATATGACATGGAACTCTGTCATCTATACATGTGTGCACACATACATGAACATGTACACAGGTGCATGCTGTACACACAACACACATGCATACAAAATGTTGCTGATGTTGCGTTAACAGAATGCTGCTTTATGTTTATGATGACGCAGATCACTGACTAAGGAATGAGGCTGTCTTTCTTTTAATACACACAACACAGATCTATGTCATCCTGACAGGCTTGAAGTAAACAGCTGTCAAAACTGCCATTTCACCCTGGACCACCAATTCCTTCTAGAAACACAGTATTTGCAATGGAATCATGCGTACTTGGGGAGATACCTTCACCTCTTTCATCTTTGCATCTGAATATCCATCTTCTCCCCACTGAATGGGCGTACCATCATCTCTCCCCCCCACACACACTGAATGGACATACCATTACACGAATCTGAGTATTCATCAAGTATTCATTCAACCTATAGATGTTGAATGTTGGGTCAGCCATGCTTCCTGTGCCAGTGAGCCATGAAAAAGCAGGGTGTCCCACCACTAAATAACACGGAGAATTTAAAACAAAAGGAGGAGTAATGGAGCTTTCTAGAATACAAGTACGGCATTCTATGATTTTTCAAGGGAGTAGGAGAAGATCTGCATAGAAGGGCTGAAAACTTGAAGTTCATCAGAGACACCATCCTGGGTCTTTGATATCTACTACTGAACAAAAATAATAAAGCTTCAGTTAAGACAACAGAAATTGTTTCTGCATGGCCCAAGATCTGTGATGCCTGGGGACCCAAGGGTAAATGGGGGCATAACTGCCCACAGATAGCAAGCACGCCAACAGGAAGGGAGAGTAAAGACAGAACATCTGTGACCGGCACAGAACACATGCAATTCTGCACAGGGAAACATGCTAAGTATTGGATAGCAATGATTACTCAAGTCTGAGATGGCACACTGATTTTAAGGTATTTTTTGTTTATTTAAACTATGATATGTCGGGACATGTTCAGATGACATTGGACTAAGCAAAAACTAAGCGCATTTCGGTCAGGACGAGCAGTACACTCTCAGGTCTGCAAATGCATTGTCTCGCATCACATTCTCTAAAGGTTTTGCAAGCCCAGGTATTCTTCAATGTTGGGGGCGAAAATCCCTTGTCTAAGGGAGTTAAGCTTAGAGTCATGGTTTGAGCAATTGTATTCTTTGCAATAGCTGTATTTCACAAGCCAGAGTAAAAATAGCCAGATAATAGAATTACCACTTGAAACAATAAATGAAGGGTTGGAAACCAAATCTCTAATCGGAATTGTTCAGTGCTTCACCTGCTGAGCAGGCTGTGGAAGGCAGACCCGGAGTCCTGCAGGCTCCAGGCGAGTGCTGGGCTGTTTACTACAAATTCACAATGGGCTATATTTGTGCCAAGGAATCCACAAAAATAGCTTATTGTATGAATGCAAAACAAAATCAGCTTGTATGTATTTAATAAAATTCAGTCAGTCGAACAAAATAAAATCAGTTTGCTTTGAATTAAAGAGGATGCATTTGCTGTAGCCAAAGCAACGCCACATGGCACACAAATTTTAAGACAATTTGAACCCCATAGTTACACAGCATCAGGGAGAGGCTGCACCTCCCGACAGAATCCATGCCCAGAGAAGGCACAGGCTGAGGCATGCGTCTCTTTGGAGGTTTTGGCTGAGTCTTCTCTTGGTGTTTGGGCACATCAAGATGACATGTTTCTCAGAGGGACAGGATCAGGAGCTAGGGAGAAGGCTGACTGTCACGGAGGGTCCGTCCTAGGCTTCGCCTCCCTCCCACCACTGGCTGAAACCTCTCCTATCTAGCTTCTTTTATTCAACATGGACTTTGGCTCAGCAGACTCCCCCAGTAATTCAGCCAGTGCGGGCCTTGTCAGAAACCCCCTCTCCAGAAGCCATGCACACTAAGCCTTACCACAGCCAAACAGTTATTTCAGGGGATCTCGAGCTGAATAGAAATCCTGAAGATGCCCTTCCCCTTAGGAAGAGTAATTAGAAGCAGTTGGCTGTGTAACATGGGCTAAGAATTCTGAACTCGTCCTGAGAAACGGGGCTCAACTGAAGACCTCCTCCGTGATCCTGGAGCCCTGCCTCTTCCATTTCTCAGTCACGGGACACGTTCCATGCTGTTTCTTCATCAAGGGAGAGCAGAAACAGATCTTATTTCAGAGAAGAGGGGGTGTCCAGGTATAGAGAGCAGAGGTCAGTAGTTCGCTGTGGCTGTGTTGTTGAGAAAACATAGGTTGAGCTTCACATTCGGTTTGCTTGTTCCTCTGCAACCCACTGTATTTAATTAACACTGAAGCCTCCCAGTTACCTTTCCTTCAATGTCTCTTTCACCTCCCAGATCACCCCATGCCTTCTCTGCTGTTTGCAGTGCCACATTCTATTTTTAATTGACTGTTCAAACTCATATGCAAGCAGGAGTTTCATGGCTAGAGTAGACAGGGACAGCATAAGCACGCTACTCCTGAGCTGACAACAAACAGACAGCTAGGGGAACACGTGAAAGGGGTGAAAGTACAGTTGAGAGAAATAAGCCAGGTCACTGCCTGCTGCTCTGTTTACCACAGAATGTTTGAACAGGTGAGCCATCACAGCATGCTGGGGACAAAGAAGTCTGCCCTGGGTGTGACACACAGATGTCATGCAAATCATGCACTGGATGGTTCTTCTAGGGCAGGTGAGGGAGGGTGGGTGGTGCCGACCAGGGCCTTCTGTAGACATTATAAGCACGCCAGGTTGATCATTTAATCAGCCATTTCCATCGATGTCTCACAAATGCACAGAAACATGCTAGGATTTGACAAATATGCCGCTGAGCAGAATTTTAGTGAGGTCCATTTCTTGGGCTGATACGGAACATTCTCTGTGGCATACTAACCTGTTAGTGATAATTGAACACACAGAGACTCACAGATAGTCCATCAGAATTAATAGGCAGCCCGGACAAGTTAAGACAACCCAAGAGCATTACCTACTTAGAATGTATAATTAAGAAATAATCTCTTCATTTCTTTAACTAGGAAGCGCATTACCCCAGAAAGCCTCCTTAGTCCAGCCATGAGACACTGTGGACCTGCTCACCCGAAACTATGGCTTTTAGAGTGGCAGCACACATCTGTGGAGGGAAGAGGCCCCTTAGCTGCGCAAGGGGTCTTTACCTGGTCCTCAGTGTGCGCAAGAGCTACTTCTTAATCTGCTTCTCCTACCCAGAGGCTCTGCTTCAAATGGCCATGTGGGGAAAGAGCATATCACTAGCCCCAAAGGGTGTCAAGTTTACAACCTAGGGGCTGGGCCCCAGTGCTCTGTAAAGCATCTGCCCGTGGTCCCCAGACAGACAGCAGAGATGCCCCTGCATGGCAGACACTGACTCAGAGGACCAGAGGACCGTGGTGACCCTCTCCTGTTTCTAGGGATTCAAGCTTAAGTGGCATGCTAGGGATTCTCAGCTGAGGGTTGGCATGAAGTGGGCGGGGGCTGACCAGCAAAAGGCAGACTTCTCTGGAGAGCTCGCCCTTGACACAGGCCATCCGGGTGCCTAGCCATGTACTTAGGAACATCTCGTATCCCGGCTTCATCTGTTGCTGTGATAAAATGTCCCAACCTAAAGCAGCTCGGGAGAAGAAAGTGTCAGCGCCCAGTTCCAGGCTGCTGTCCATCACTAGGCAAAGTCCAGGCAGGAACTGGAAGCAGCTGAGGGCGTCACACCCACAGACGAGAGCAGAGAGAAGTGAGCAGCTCACACTCCACACTTGCACAGTCAGGGGTCACCTGCTAGGGGATGGTGCTGCCCACAGTGACCCGAGTCTTCGGTGCTGACTAACATACAGTCTGCCTCACGGTCCCCACAGCAGGCCAGCCTGATCCAGCTCCCCGCTGACACTTTCTCTCCAGTGGTCTAAATTGTGGCAGGCTAACAATGGACCACCACACCCCGCCACATGCTAAGTTACAGCTGACAGACAACCTCTGGGGCAACCAGCAACACAGGTATTAAGCAATCACAGGGAGCACGCACGCACACAGGACTTCACGTGGCACAGCCGGCCACAGACCACACAGGAAGCATGTTTGAGACTTCAGTAGGAATAAAACAGAGTGGGGACAAGAAACAATATTTGAGAGAAAAACAGATTTTTTTTTAAAAAGAACAAAACAAACTCAGAGGTTGGAAAACAAGTCACTGAAATGAATATTCAGAACATGAATTAAGCATCTTCTCAGGAAGAGATGAGCCACATAATGGTACCATGGAAATTACCCAGAGGGAAGCACAGGGTGAGGCAGAGGTGAACACATCAAAGATAATTCAGGGGAGGAAACAGAGAAAGAGAAATACAGCGCCATCTTAAAGCTGCTGGTGATGGGGGAGGAGGGGGCAGAGAGGGAAGTCCAGATCTGGTTAAACTGAGTGTCCTGAGGAGGCAGCAGCTTCTAAAACTTCGCTCTCCTGTCAGCTGGACATGGACACGTGCCTGTGGAACAGTGAGTTTCCTTGTGCCGTCTTCCCATTCATGTTCGCTGGGGGATGCTGCTGACAGGTGTGCTCCAGCACAGGTCAGGGTCCTGAATCCTGTAACTGGTGATGCTGGGAGGAGTCAGGCAGACCACACGGGACCTCAGTGCACACTAGCACATTGAACCTGTGTCCAGAGGGTGGAGGGACGGCCAGTGACAGGTCGGGGATGACCACGGAGACCAGCACGCACACAGCTGGACTCAGGGAAAGAGAGAAGGGGAAGCCCCGCTTCTTTGCCCCTTCAGCAAACAGGACAGGAGAACAGCAGGAGGAGGGCAGCTAGAGGAGAGCTGCTGTGGCTGCCAGCGAGGGGCCTTCTTGAAGAGAGATGCACAGAGGTGCTGATGGGCACTTCAGATAGTCAGAAATGCCGGGAGCAGTGTGTTTTAGAGCGTTCCTCTCCTGGCACCTTCACAGCTGAATTCCAAGAATGTACAGTTTACAAGACAAAGTGATGCTCAGCCTCCAGAGATGAGCAAGCTGCTCCAGAATCAGGCCGCTCTGCTCTGCAGGGGGAGCCCTGTCTGCCCGTGCAGAGGTGCAGAAGAGGCTGTGCAGGTGCAGAAGGCACCTCTAAGCCCTTTCCGAGGACAGTGGCAGGAACCGCTGTGCCTGCTGCTCTTGCCTGCGGCCATGTGAGTCCTCAGAGCAAGGCTCCTTAGTCCTTTTTCTTCACAACTGCACCTCAGCCAGGGACTTTTGATGCTACTCTGGGTATCCACACAGGCACACAAAACAAGTATACAAATCAAGCACTTTGTAATAAATCATGAAGAAGTTTCATCAAATGTCTCCTTGGTATGCATTTAATTTTAGCATTAATTAAAATGTAAAGGAAATACACACACTAACAAGATGGCTTATTTATTTTTGCATAAACCCACCAGTTCCTCAGTCCCCTCTGCACAACCTAAGAATGGCATCTCTCTGGTCGGTTGAAGCATATACCTTCCATATCCAAATTAATTTCTTGTTCATAACAACACAGAGATTATTGATTGCATTAAAACTTGTCCCAGTCCAGTAGGGAGAAGTGCAGGGGCTTGTTACAGTCTGTGGGAGTCTGTGAGCTTCCTGTGGCCCAGAAAGCTCCGTAACAAAAGCACCGTTGTAACCAGGTAAACATTTGACAAATGACTCGTGATGCCTGTGTGGCAGTGTATACATCTAGATCTCCACAGCTCAGAACAACCTGCTAGCTGGGGAAGATCTTGGAGAGTGACTTACATAAAATACAAACAGGTACACACGCTCACTGATGAGGTTGACAGAAGTCCCAGTGAGGTGTGATCCCACTCAGAGGCAGAGATGGGAGGATGCTCCAGCTGCATCCAAAGACTTCTGCAGCTGCCAGCCAGGAGGGAAAGCATATACAGAAGGCTGTGGCCAAGCACCTTGGCCAAGAAAGCTCTCATATGTGGGGAGTGTGCTGATGAGCCAGTCTAGGCTGGGCCCGGGTTTTCACCACGTAAGTTGTAAGTAAATGTTTGGTTTTCAGAACTGTTTGGATTTGGGGTGATGAGTAAGTAGTTGAGGATAGATCCCCATGTACTCCAAATGCATAGCTAATGCATGCCATGCCCAGGATGGCAAAATCAGTGATCAGGAAAGCCAGGTTGGTGCTGAGCCGAGTTCTGACCCAAGAATGACTTCCTCTATCCATGACTGAAATAACAAACACACTAGGATTCAGCGGGCTTATCTTTTTCACTTAGCAAAAATTTCACTTAGTGAAATTCTCCCCTGAAGCCACCAGGAGCCTTTTGCAGGAGGGATCTGAAGGAAGGACAACCACCTCCTCACAGCCATGGGGCCCGGCCATGCCTATAACATGTTTTCATAAAATTAAGCCATCAGCTTCCTCCCTAACCTCCCCCCCAACACTTTTCTCTCTCAGCTTCATGGGCTCTGTTTTATTTAACCTCACTTCGTTCACTCTGTTTCTTTTTTTAAAAAAGTGCTTCAAATAAGAATGATAAAATCACAATGGCGCACACTAACATCCTAAGCACATGTGACCTTTCTTCTGTCCCAATGAAACATGCATCTTTTCTAGAAATCTCACCAGAGATTCCATTTATGCTAAAAGGCATGTATAAGACTCTTACGTAGTCTTTTTGACCCCTAGTTTTCTTATGCCTGTTCACTCTCAAATCTCGACAGTGTCTGTTGCTGTCCAACACATGGAGGAGGAGGAAGAGTTAAGAACTTGATTCTCTTCCTACAGTTGAGCACATGGTCTGAGAGGAAACGGAGTGATTGCCAACTATAAGAGTGTAACAGATTTCCACACAGATAATTGGGAACTGAGCAGCCAGGTGTGCCCATATCAGCTCTGCCATGCTGGCTGGCTGATTAGGTCAGCTCATCCACACCTTTGTGAGATCAAGGGTGACTCTGCAGTCACTGACAGTCCCCAAAGCTGTGTAATAAGCCACCCATCAATGGTGGCATGTATTATCTCAAAAGCACCTACTATCAACAACAAAGCCGATGGCAAGAGATGCCTCCATGTATAATGAGTTCATCCGTGTAAAGCTTATTCAGAGAATACGTGCAAAGACGCTTGTTCAAAGCTCCCACATACAGCTGCTTATTGCATTCCAAGTGGAACGACGCACAAAGCCATGTGGTAGAACCTCCAAAATAATATTTAAGCAAAACACTACCCAGCGTAACTCCCCTGCACACGTGCAGTTTTTTCAGGCACAGGTTTCAAATACGTGTGACCGCACAAATGCTCACATGGCATAGAGTCGTGGAGAGTCACCTTTAAATGACACCAACGTTTTCTTTACCTTAAAAAAAAAAAAAAAAAGTTTGTGAAATGTCTTCAGATTCAGCTCAGCGCTCCTGAGAACCGCTCAGCAGAACACGCTCTCCCGGGAGTTAATTGCTCTCCCGTGACAGGAGTCTGCAGCCATCACAAGTTCAAACCACGGTGACTCAGCTCGCTTTCTCTCAGAGCAGGTGAGGAGCAGGTCACCTGCTCTCAGTCAAATGACTGTTTCCCGGCACAGTTCAGGGCCTGACCTTCCCTGAAGAACATCAGGATGCAAGCCCACAATGCTCTCCAGCATCAGTCAGTGGCCAGGGAGATTAAGAGTCTCTTCCTCAGGTCTGACTTTGCTGAGAAGTCATTTAAAGTGAGAAGACAAGCAATCATGGCATTCTGCTGCTTTCACTAAACCCCTATTTGTAGGAATGTAGTTTATATTTCTCTCCAAGATATAACACATTATGCACAAAAAGAAGAAAAGAAATATTACTTAAATAAGAAATAGTTAGTGACAACGAAAAGAAAGGCACAGAAGGGAGTGGAAAGAGAAGGAATGAAGTTTTTGTTTGACCTTGGTTGGCTGCTCCGGTTCGTCTCCCTCTGAACTGTGGAGAGAGCGCCCTCTTGTGGGAGCCATGGGACGTGCGTTCTGTCTATTCAGTCCTATATGCAGGCCGGAATGCTGGATGAAAATGCTTGGGCAAAATGCTGTTTTCATGCCCTGGAGGAACGGGTGTCTACCCCTGCCCCAAGTAAGCCTGTAGTTAGGAAGGTTAGGGAGGTGTGCTGAGTTCTAGAGTGCCTTCCTGTGCTGCAGGCAGCAACTCTGTGTAGGTGGACATTAGTACTGATACGGGGTCTGCACACATTCGTGTGAGACTTAGGGCACGTCACAACATACGCACTGCTGAAGTGAGAGATGTGTCTCCCTCGGGATTCTAAGACCATAGGCAGAGACACTGTCTGTCCTTTGGAGTAACAGCCACAGCAGGCAGGCTGAGTGCAAGGGGCCTGCGGGTCCTGGACGGCTGCACACACATCTTAGTGGTTCGTGTAGGCCACACGCTGTTGTGTGTGAAGAAGGGACAGGGCACCTTGCAGGATGCAGGCTGTGGTGCTCACCAAACTTCATCAACATCTCACTTGGCTGGAGTCTGTGTGTATGTGTGTGTGAGAGAGAGGGAGACAGACAGGGAGACAGCGAGTCAGAGGGAGGGTGGTGGAGTCCTGCTGTGGCCCTGCTGTGTCTAAGACAGAGGTTACGGGTCTCTAGAGAACGTGCAGCAAACATCTGCACCTTGCAGCAGACACAGGCCTCTTCCTGCCGCTTCACTGCAGGGACTCCTCCACGGCTGGGCCCGGCCCTAAGGCCTGGCCGCGTACAGAAAGTTTCCAAAGATGGATGTTCTGCTCTGTCAACGTTCAGAAAGCCAGTGACTCAAGCCTAGATCTGACTGGACACTGGCCAAGCTCCAAAAGTATGGAACCTAATGGTCACAAATCACAAGCCAAGATTAGACCCAACCCAAATTCAAACATCAGAGGAATATAAAGTCCGTTCCAGAATCACCAAAATTGCCAGTAAGAAAACCCACCAACAAGGTAAACTCAGTAAGGCCCCAGAGCACTATAACACACAAGAGATTGTCTAGCTGGTAACTGGTATGTTCCAGGCCGGCGGCATGGTGCACAAGTTCCCACCGACATCTTTCTGTAAAGGGAGCAGCAGCGTGCAGTTTTATTGAAAATGTTGCCGAGCCCCCATTAGCTATTCATAACACACGTTGACAAGCCGCTTGCCTTGTCCCAGGGTGCTGAACTCTTAGTGGCTCCTGAGTGGCTCCTCACACAGACACCCCACACCGCACAGCCTGGTGGCAGGTTAGGGCAATTCAGCCCCTCCTCTCAGAGAGCCAGCACCCTGCCCACGGAGTCTCCATTCGCCTCCCTCCCCATTCTGCGAGCACACACCTTGGCTCTCTGGTTCCCTCTAAGCCCTGGGGCATTCCTTGATTGTGCAAGAAACTGCCCCTAAGTCCCTGCGTGGACCCCTTCAGTAACCTTACAGCGGGTGCCATCTGAAGTGTCCTCCCTCGCTCACGCATCCCAAACAGTCATCCACCTGGTTCCCTGACTGATTTATTGTCAAATCACTCTGATGACTACACACCCCTTTATATCACACGCTTGCTTCCCGCAGACAATTCAACCCCGTGGATCGGACATGAGTGCGAAATCCCGTGTCCCACGAGCCTGTGTTCCGCGTAGCATTCACTCCTTACAACTTCTAGTTCTCACCCACACACTAGCCTGGGCCAGTGCTGTGTGAAGTTCAGGCTGGCAGTTGGCAGGAAGGTATGTATGGAACTGGAGTTCCTCAGGTGACCATCTTTGTGACAGTCCACCACAGTCACCAGCAGTTGCACTTTTCACAAAGCTTTTGCCTTCTGGGAAGAACACCCAGCCTCGATTTAGAGGTGCAATTCCTCTCTTCATTTTGCGACCTCAGCTACTACTGCTGAATCCTGATTGTGCACACCACAGCCCAACACTTTAAAAGACCACAGCAGAACAGACAGTAGGTCCAGCATAGCCAAAGGTAACTCCATATTTACAGACAATGGCTTCTTGTCTTCCTGTCCAAGAGCCAGCAAAATAAAAGTTCATGCCAACAAAGGAAATAAAATAAATCAAAGTTCATGCCAACAAAGGAAACCCCCACAAAACTCAGCATAGCGCCAGAACCCTGCTATCTAGATAGCTCAGCCCTGACAGTAGCCAAGCTACCTCTGAAAACTATGAAGGTCATCTGAAACTCAGAGCATACTCACAATATTCAGGAAAGAACTGTCAGAAAGCCCCTTGAGCACTCACCGGTGTGCGCAGAGGTTACTAAGGCGAAGTCCGCATTTTTCTTCGGTGGATAGCCCATCCATTAACCAGGAGAAGATCAGAAAGCTGCCCTGGCCAGGAGGCTGAGCCACAAGCCTCGACTTCTCCAGCATGTAAGTGGAAATTCTGGCTGGGTAGGAAAAGAAAAGGGATTCCGTTAACTGGCATTGTTAGTTCAACTTCCATAAATTTACATGTTAATTGATTACAAGCCACGACAACAACGCTCGTTCACAGAAATATTAAGACTTTACTTTCTACAGTAGCTTAGGCTTCCAGAGATGCTAATCCCAAGGTACCAAGAGTTCAGAGTCCCTGGCCCCTGCTCCCGCAGCTGGTGTGGTCCCTGCTACATGCTTGTGTGATGTGTGCTTAAGGCTGAGGAGCCACTGAGGCCCACGCTCATCAGAGAAGTTCCTGCTTTACGTGAGAGCTCATTCTCTGTCCAACCATCCTGTCCCTAAAGGGCCTGTTCCCCAAGAAAGACCTGGCACGGCGTGGAGGACCCACCCTTATGTAATCACAGGAGTCTCTCTGTATTAGGGTTCTCTAGAGAAACAGAACAGAGAGGATGGATAGGACACGCACACATACACATACATACACATATGCGTGTGTGTGTATACATATATTCATATATATGTACTTATGTGGGCGATTTGTTACAAGGACTTATAAGCTGCGGTCCAGCTAGTCCAGCAATGGCTGTCTACCAAAGAAAGGTCCAAGAATTCAATAGCTGTTCAGTCCACAGAGCTGGATGACTTAGCTGGTCATTCTGACATGCCAGAATCCCAGAGTAGACACTAATGCTGGGGAAGGAACAGAGCTGCTAGCAAGAGCAAGCAGGCAAAGTGTGGGCCTCCTTCCTCCCTGACCTTTCTGCCGGCTGCCCCAAGAAGGCATGGTCCAGATTAAGAATGGGTCTTCCCACCTAGGAGATCCGGATTACGAGAGGGTCTTCCCTCTTCCCATGATTTACTTAAGAAAAATCCCTCACAGGTGTGCCCAGCTGCTCAGGGTAACTCAAGAGTAATGGATGACTGACAAGCACCATCATAATGGCAATTTAACCGGGGAGAAATTTGAAGTTGAGATTTCATAGTTTTCATTCCTTTTTATTTTTAAACACAAAAAGAATGGCAAAGTTTCTGCTTGATATTAAGCCGGAAATAAGTAAGCTCCCAGGAGAGAAAGCCCACAGGTGTGCAGCCCGTCACCACACTGGTCCTGTCCTTTGTTTTCTGTGTCAGGTAGGAAGCACCTGAGAGAAGTGGAGGCCGAGGTCCTGGCACCTCTGGCCCTGGGCTGATGCATGCTCGCTTCTCCCAGCAAAGACTCCAGCTTCAGCTGAAGCAGTGATCAGATGCCGAGTCACGAGGGACTGGAAAACCCTTCATCTAAATTCCTAAGCAGGGTAATTATTAATCATGCTAGTTAGCACATCTCCAGCAGTGAATAAAATTGCTCCGGATTAATGGGTTCTGATGAACAAGATTGAAAGTGAGGAGCGTTTTGAAGGAGCATGTACGCGCACACTGGAACCCAGGCTGACAGCCCCAAGCAGAGAAGATGCTGCAGTGTCTGCCTCACAGCCTGAGGTCAGGGAGGCAGTGAGGCTCTGCAGCCAGGCTGTTCAAAGCGCCCTCCTCAGCCAGCAGCCAGGCTGCACCCTGCTGTGTTCTGAAACAGTTTCTGAGTTGATCAGAAATGCAGGTGTCCCCCTCCACAGCTGTCTCCATGTCAACCCATGACTCTGGAAAAGTCTCCGGACATCTACACAGGAGTATGTTTTTCAACAAGTTTCACTCCAGGGATACATGTTGTTTGTGCCCAATGCTACAAGTAACTTCAGTGTTTAACAGAGCCCGGGCAACTGCTGCTCCTTATTGAAAGAAGCAGAGCGAACAAGTTACTCTCCTTCAGGCTACAAAATAGGACCCCCCTGAAGCCTCACCTCCTCTCTCCCACCTCCAAAAGGCCCTCAAAGAAAGACCGTGGCACAGAGGGAAGACAGTCTTTCACAGACGCCTTTCTTCCTGTTTCACCCCCTAAGCTCACTCCTGTTGGTGTGAGGGGCATCTACCCAGGAGCCATCATGGAGACCAACGCAAGAGGAGGTGAACACGGTGTGGCCACTCTGCCCACCCTTTAATGTCATTTTGCCCATCTTTAATATGAGGAAGAGGAAAGAGATTGCCTCAGGGTCCCTCTGGCATTCCAGAAGGTACCAATTGACATATATACTGAATTTCAGACACCGGGTGCCTTTCAGACATGTCCTTCTCTTGGTGCATGGAGACCTTTGCACTTTAAACTCCTTCCTTATCTCCAAAGCCCAGACTGTTGTAGCTCTTGAGGTGATGCCAGATCAAGTAAAGCACTCCATTAAAAGCACACCCAAGGAGGTGCTCAAAGCTGAGGGAGCTGTGACGACACGCAGGTGATGCCTCCTGTCCTATCACCTCACTCATTCATTAAGAGTCAGGACTCCACAGAAAAGTGCCGGAGTAGCCTCTCATGTGTGTCCTCTCTTGTTTCCTTAAACTCTTAATTTTTATGTCATCCAAGCAAGTCACACAGCAGTGGTACACCCACTGGAAGGCATACCCACTCTGAGTAGACTGGCTTTCGCTGAAGTTGCCCTGGGCTTTTCAGTTTAGAGAAAAGGCTGAAAGTCAAATGTTTTTCTGTTCTGCTGGAACTCTGGGTCTACATCCTCCAGCAGCAAGGCAGCATCTACACCTGGGAAAGGCAATAGCATTCACATTGACATGGAAGTGAGAGGAAAGAGAACTGGGTTGACCTGTCTCTGCTCCTGGAGGCTCTACAAGCATGCAGCGATGATCGTCACCACAGAACAGAAGGAAAACGATGTGAAGAAGTTCTGATGGCCTGTCCACAGCTGAGGAGTTGGAAAGGAGCACAAGGTCCATGCAGACAATGGTGGCTCCATCAGCCTGGTGCTTAGCAGCTTCCAGTGATCTTGGGTCTGAGAACTGTTTACGTGTGGGCTTTGTGACCTTGCTATTGTCATCTGGCTTTGGGCTGTAGCCACACAGGTTGTAGTAAACAGTGATCTCACAGATTCTTGACACACGCTATCTTTCACTGGTATGTTTCATGGGAAGTCACCCCTCTGAAAGAGACTGTCCTATGCCAATGTGCTTGTGTAAGACAGAGAGGTTCTCTGTTTTCTGGGATGTGGTGACCTTTCCACAGACCCTCTGTTTTATGAATGACATTCTGTTGAGAGCCAGACCAATCCAAAGCTTTCTCAGTGACCCTGATAAAGGGACAAAGGGCCAGGAGCAAACCTGACAAGGTTAGATGTGGGCTTGGGGCCAGGGCCTTGACTGAGTTTAGTTCTTGGGAACTTGGCTTTTCCACCTAGGAGACTGGAGTTAGGAGTCCTGAAGCTGCTCTGTACTCTGTCTGTGATGCACTTGAGATCTCCTGTGTTCCTCTTGTGCAACATGGCTTGATTAGCTTCTTGCTGACTTTGTCCAATTGTATGATGGCTCTTTTCTGTGTTGTCCCCCTGAAAACTGTATATAAGATGTTGTGCTCCTTAATAAATTTGCTTGGCATCAGATGTAGCTTATATAAGACCTCTTAGCCCAACTTTACCTTCTAATCTTCCGGTCCTTCCTCTGAGGACCCTGTCAGTGAAGGAAGGCCTGCTGCTTCAGGGCAACATACTCTTCAGGAATGAACATTCCAAGAGAGACCACATCACTGTTTGAAGAATTATCTGGTCAGAGTCTCACATTTTTCTGGGTAAGTATTATGCTTCATCTTCGAAATTCTAGCTTCATGCAAGATGTGGGATACGAAACACTCAGCTCTTTTCAACGCTGACTGTAAAATGGGAAGTTCATGGTACTAAACTCTAAGGACAGCATTCACGGCAGCTTTCCCACCAATGTCTCCATAATTCAAGAAGCAGCTGTGTTCAGATCAGCTTGTAAGACCAAGAAATGGGCAGCTTTGGAGGCTAAATGAAACATAGATGGAAGCCACATGGGCAAGTCCAGTCTTTTCACTCTGTAGCTGAGAAGAGGTAAGCAAAGTTCAGCAGGACTTGCAGCTCAATGACCAGCCTGGCACCCAACCCAAAGCGCCTTTCACATGGTGCCAAGCAGCCTCCCATGAAGGATGCTTTAACTAAACTTCTATTTCTCAAGAAGCTATGTTCTTAAAATAACAAAGCACCAGTTGCATGGGCTTAGTGGGTGAGAACACTCTCAGGTTTGGTCAGAGTAAAGCTGATAGTTAGAGGCAGGGGGTGATCTTTTACTCTGTCTCCAAAGTAGGTTTGCTCCCTAAAATAGTCTCTGTGCATTCCTTAAAACCTAACACAATAAAAGATTTCTAAACAATGAAATCACCAAATAATGGGGAGACAGAACCCCAACTGGCTCTTGTCATCAAATGATGCTTCCAGTATTTGGATTGGACTACATCTAATTAAGTTGTTGGCCAAAAGAGAATCCCCAAACAACCCAGGCTGTTGCCAGCCTATATGTTTCTCTCTACAACCTGATGGCTAGGTACCACTGCAGAAAACAATGCCCACGTAACTCACTGAGCACAGAGAGGATGAGCTGGTGCCTGCACAGGGCCTTTGCCTCCACTTCCAGCATCTTTGGCACAGAAGAGTACACCGCATACTATCCAGAAAGAAGCTTAAACCCCAGCCCTGCCACGAAGTCTCTGGTGTACAGTGGTGTACCACCTAAAGATATGGTAAGGCAGCGGTGGCACAGAGCTGTGGGGGTGACCAACCAAGGTCTGCTTTGACTTAAAAGCCAACACTGCCTGGGTGACCGAGAACCTGAGACTAGACAGTTCAGGAACCTAGGTAAAAGAGCAGAGCAATCAAGTGAGCCTTAATGACATTCTACTTGTAGGTCAGCGCTGGCCTTATTCAGTTGTCATCAGAGAAGCTCCCTCCCAAAGCAGAAGGGAGCAAACACAGGGGCCTACAGCAGGCATTATGCAGAAAATGAGAGGCCTCATCCCTAAGTGGGATGTCTCCATCAAATCCCTCCCCTCAGGGATCATCTCCTTCCCCCTGCACAAGAGGAGGCAGGAAGAGTGTAAGAGCCAGAGGGGATGGAGGACACCAGGAAAACAAGGCCTTTTAAATCAGCTGAGCAAAGCAGCCTGAGCTCAGAGACTGAAGCACCAGGCACAGCCTGCACAGGTCTGCACCAGGCCCTCTGCATATGCATTCTAGCTTCCAGGGTTTTTGTGGGATTCCTGAGCATGCGCACGAGTGGGTCTATGGCTCCCGGGCCTTCTCTCGTGCTTGTTTCTTTCTGTTTGTCTTTTCCAATTCTGATGTACGTGTTTTTATTTTGTACATTATAGTATATTCATTATATTACGTTTCTTAAAAGCCTGTCTGTTTTCTAATGAGAGACAGAAAGTGAACAGGGAGGAATGGAAAGAAACTGTGAGGGGAAAAGGGAGGAGGAAACTGAAACCAAGTTATATTGTGTGAGGAAATGATCTATTTTCAATCAAAGAAAAAAGTTTACATATGCTCTAGAGTGACTGACGATCTCAAAGTTTGTTCACCTAAAGAAAAGCTATGAAGATAGAAGTAGGGACAAGTTTCTTCCTGCTTCTCACAGGTGCGCCTGGGTGGCGTATGGTGAACCTCTTCTTCCTCAGGCAAGAGATGTGAATGTGAGGGGAAAGGCAGTGGTCTCGAATACAGGGTGCTTCCTGACTGGATGGAGCCTTCTTTGGCAAATCTTTCCTTATTCTTACACACTGGCTCTCTGTACACTTACCCATGTGGTGATATCAGTCCTGGAGAAGGATAAGTCCTACAGGGGGGAACTAGGAATGACGGCTTTGTTACGTGGGCAATCAGTGGGGAAAGCAGCACAGTGGGAACCAGGCTAAGATGTTATTTATTAATGAAATTTATATGAAATAAAAAAAATCAATTTACAGCTAGCAGTTCTTAAAGTCAAGCCTGATGTTTTCATGTTGCAATTCATGGTTACATTCTGGCAAAATAACTGCTGTTAAATTATTTAAAAACCACTAACAACCATAAGAGAAAGCATCTATCAGCTTTAACATTAGTATGATAATTCTCCGAGGCCAATACAATGGCAATCACTGCTTTATACATGCTGATAACTTAAGCAAATACAGTCTATCATAAAGCGCAAAGCATCATGCCATCTTCATTTACTTGACCTGATTTGAATATAATAACGTCACTGCAATTTTATTAGCTATTTTTACGAACATTTACAAGTCAGCTGCTTTCACAGCAGCTCAACTTGAGTGAATGAGCTCTCTTGGTAGTTTAAATTCATGCATCTTTCCTTTTTATAAAGTCTGTGCATGTGTGTATGTTCGTGTGTGTGTGTGTGTGTGTGTGTGTGTGTGTGTACTGTGCTCCCCTGGAAAGTCACACACAACACCGTTACAACAACCCTCACACACCGATGTTCTGGAACATTGCCAGGCATGATGCCCACTTCATTTACCTATGCTAAATGAGCAGGGAAACAAGATAAGGCTCCACACCCTTCTCTGGACCTCAGAACAGCTATCAGGGGGCAGAGGTCGTCTTCAGACTCAGAGTCCTTTTAGCACAGAGAAGCATCTTCCTGGCCTTCTTGCCTTAGTGTCCTGGCTGTACCCCTGGTCTTCGGGCTCTGCTGTCCACGGCCTCAGCACCTCAGTCATGATGAGAAAGCTCCAGGCAGCCCAGACGCTATGATGGATGCTCCTGTGCTAGCTGACTGGCATGGACCGTTTCTACAGCACGTTTTCGTCCTCATGTGGGCATGCCTGTCACACACAGAGCCTTCCCTGGAGTCTCTGTGCCCAGGACATAGTCGCTCTGCACACTCTCCAAGAATGAGGCCTTTGAAATGTGAGTTTCATGAAAAACCTTCTCAGGATACACCATCGCCAGTTTTCCTTTTACGAGGAACAGAGCTGAGCTCTGAGGTTAAGCCCTTCGGAGCACTTGGGCTGCGTGGGCTCAGGACACTGTCATTGTGAACCCCTGAGAATGCAGTCCCTCAACAGAACCAATTTTCTGTTTTGTTTCCAATTAGCTCCATTTGCCTTAATTTTAAAATCCTAGAAAAATAATCACGGAAGCATTTGACAAGTTTTTTTTTTTTTTTTTTTTTTTTTTTTTTTTTTTAAGGACACAGCAGGAAGCTTTCAAAGCTACAAATGTAAACAAAGAGCTCTGTGGATGTTAACCAGAACAGAAGGAGTGAGCAACAGGGAAGCGAAGACATACGTGTGGAGAATGCCTTCCATGACGTCTGCAGAGGTTTCTCCGACGGAAGAGGCAACACAGTCACACACAGAGCCCAGAGACAACCAACTCACACTCACATACAGCACGGAGAGTAAACCAAGCCACACAAAAGCCAAATATCAGCCACTTCACACACGGATCCCAGAGAGCCAACAAGCCACAGTCACAGAGCCTAGATTCGGCACTCTGGCCAATCTCCTCCTGGAGGAGGTAGGAATAAATGTGAGCGTGCCTCATCCTTTTCACAGAAGCCTGTTTAGTACTGAGGGGGTGGCTGGGCAGAAACCAGGGGAACTACTTGCTAACAGGCTGTGGCTGATCAAAGGAGGGGGTCCAGAAGTCTCACTGCACTCCCCCGACAGGACATACCCGTGTGTGTGTGTGTGTGTGTGTGTGTGTCCTTGTGAGTGCATGTTGTGTTGTACACGTGGAAGTGAGAGGACAACCTTGGGTGCCAGCCCTCACCTTCCACCTTGTCTGAGACAGTTTGTAGCTGCACACACCAAACCAGCTGGCCCATGAGTGCATGGAGCGATCCTCCTGTCTCCCTCTCCCGTCTCCCCCTCCTGTCTCACTGTAGGGCGCTGGGATCACAGATGTGTGCTACTGCCCCTGGCTTTCCTGGTGTCTGGAGACTGAAACTCGGATTGTCTCAGTTGCAGAGCATCGTCCTCGGCCCCCCTCCCCTCTTCAGCTTCTCTCATGTGTCTGGGACTATTTCCTGTACTGACCCCCCCCCCCCCAGGAGAGGACTCACTGACTCTCTCCAGGAGAAGGGAAGCCACAGGGAAGAACACCAGGGGGCACCTTAGGGGCAGTGAGTGTGCTCCTGAGGTGAGGAGGCTGTGCACAGGGACAGAGTCACACCCAGATGAGGTGTCTCCTCGGCAGTGTGTGGAGCAGGCGCATGATGCTCAGGCTCAGCGCTGGCATGGGGTAGGTGGGGGCTGCAGCAGGCTCAGTAGGAGCCAATGGCTCAAACACCGTGTGGATGAGAGTCCCCAGAGAATGTCCTTGCACACAGTGAAGCAAGCAGATGGCCAATGGCCTGGGACTCTGCTCACAGACTGCCCGGTCAGTCCTACCACAGTCCTCTCCTGGGTCTGCAGACCACATGACAAAGGATCAAGTCACAGCCTTTTCTGTCTGGCCTCTGGGAACTTTGTGCCAGGGAACTTCACTGCTATGGCCAGGACCCACTGGTCAGTAGGAACTTGAACTGTAAATGAGTTTCCAGAAAACACACATACACACAGCTAATATTTAAATCAAATAAAGAGCCTATTCTGTTCCACTTTAGTTTGGTGGTTATTTTAATGTTCGGACTGGTTTCTGTTCAAGCACTCACAGCGATCCCACTGTGTGCTGTGTGAAGGAACTGTGTGTTACTACGATGTTTGAGGATTGGCACCCTGTGGGAGAAGTACGATTCCAGTCGGCTCTTTTTAAAGCCCCTTTTTCTGTGTGTGTAATCTATGCAGCAATCCTCCCGGGAAGAAGATTTTTGAGAATATTTTTTTGATTCCCAGTACAGTTTGAACGTGAAACCGGAAACCTCGGGATGCCGAAGACACGCCCAGGCTCCTCTGCTCCTAGTGTGAACTTACCTCCTGTCGCTTGCTGTCTCTTCTCACAGAACTGCACTTCCCAGTACTGGATGAGGCAACTGGATACGTTGTTGAGTGTGGTCCTGGCATGTCCGAAGGCTTCCAAGACGCACAGCGCCTGCAACACAAGAGAGAGTTTGATCGGACTACTCCTGAAAATAATGAAGTTGGAGTGTCACAGCCAAGACGCTGGGGATATTCTGCCACCTGGAAGGCCCTGTGCTTCCCACATGATGCATGCTGAATTCTTAAGCTTACTCTTCCTTCAGATGCAAACTATGACAACATACAGCATGTCAGATTGTGGCCCCTGTAAGAAGGTGTCACATACTTTACCACTCTACATGGAAATGGAGGCCAGTGTTCTACACACACACACACACACACACACACACGCATGCACGCACGCACATGCAGGGGGAAGGGCTGGTAGTATATGTGCACGTGTGTGAATGAAGTTGGGTGTCCTACTCGGTCATTCTCCATGTTAATCCCTTACAACAGGATCTGTCCCTGATTCTGTGTCTGCGCTGGCAGCTAAGAAGCTTCATGATTCTCCTGTCTCTGTTCTACAGTTCTGGACTTACAAGCTCACAGATGACATTGCTGGCTTTTCACATAGTGCTGGTGTCTGAACTCAGGCCTTAGCACACTCTTACCAGCTGAGCCCCAGCCCCTTGCTGCTTTTTGAAAAGAAGAATTAGAAATGACGAAAACCCGAGTTAGAACTTCTTTTAAAATGATGTGTGTGGCGCTGGCCCAGTGCTCTCTACCCCTCAGGTATGCTCGCTCGTACATGCTTCAACTTGCAGGCTGCTGACTTCTTCCCTGGCCGCACTGCATTCTGGTGCGTCTCATTCTGTACCAGGAGCTAACAGCTGGCTGCCACCATGGCCACGGCCCCGCTCTACTGTGCTCTGTCGCAAAGTGTGAGAGCCTCTGGCTCCAAAACTCATCTGATGTCAACACAGGTGGACATCAGGATCTGACATACTCTCTAAAGAAGTTTCTTCAAATACTGAGCAAGAAATAAAAATGCGAGTCTTATCCATTCATTGGCTGCGACCTGGTAAGGATCGTGATGGAACAATTCTCCAAATGTATGGAGGTCTGAAAAGTTCTTTCTCTTTCGGGACTCTACAGAGCTGTTAAATATAGCTTCAGAGTCAGCCACCAGGTGGCAGAAGGCCACCCTCTACTGAGGCAGTGTGGCCTCATCCTGGACCCTCTCATTTGTGACATTATTTTTTAGATCATTATTATAAGGTGTTAGCAGAAGCGTTGGGCCCATTTGTTAGGTCTCTTTGGCATTTGTTATATGCAGGCCCTTACCAACTTGAGAAGCATTCTGTGTGATTAACTATCATAAAGCAACGCTTTGATCCCAATTGCAAATCAAAAATACTAAACGTAATAATGAAATGAGCTTAACCATCTGGTTTGGAAGCTTAGATTTCTGAAGACACATTAAATAAAACTCCATGATTTGGACCTGAAAATTGATACAACCCAAAGCAAATTGATGCCAGGTGTGACAGAACGACCCCCACCCCAAATAATTAGTGATCTGGATGCTCTCATTTTTCTTTAAACTTACATTCAATAGGTAATTATGATGTTAAAATTAACATTCATAGTTAATTTTAGTAGTTCCTTTTCACCGCACAAATGTATTGCAAATAATTATTTTTAAAGCCCACAAAACAGGATAGATTTAAAAAATACTCTAGATTTGGGGGTTTCTGTGTTGTGTTTGACAATAAAGTGACGGTTTCATTATTCTACAAGAAAGAATCTCATGGATAACGGGTGATGTGCCCCAGACAGGAGGTGTGGGGACTGATTGCACGTACATGCTTTGCTAGCTGCTTCCCATCTCAAGTTAGTAAGAGACTCACTCTAAAGCACTAAGCAAGTTCCTTCGGCCCTCAGTCCCACTCCTCCTCACTCTAACACAAGAGGGAGGTTTTGGTGCTTTGCAGTGTCATGTGTGTGAAACGTTCAGCTTCGTGCCTGCTGCAGAGCAGCGCATGCAGGACAGAGGATCATCTTCTTTCCATTAGTGACGGTAGGCGCATTTCTACCAAGCTTTCCGTGTGCCTTCCCACCATCTAGCATGAGGTGTGTGTAAATATAAGCGCACATGTATGCATACGTGTGAGTGCTGCCGACCTGCATCAACGTCTCCACCACCATCCGTGAGCCAGAATCACTAGCTGCCGGATCACAGACTCCAAACCTCCCAGCTGGGATGTGAACCAAGGCAATGTGGCTGCAGAGTCACACGTGCCACGAAGACACGGGAGGTGTGGCACGAATGTAAAGCTAAGGCCATTTAAGAACTGTAAATTCTTAGCAGATGTTTCCAAGGCACAAACTGCTGCAAACACCCAGATGACAATGACAAGCCAGAAACGGCCAGCTTCTTCCGTTATTAGCTAGTCAGCCAATAGGTGGCACTAAATAACTGTATTAAGAAAAATGCTGAGGACCCCCCCCCCAAAAAAAAAATTAGAATTATTCTATACTGTCTCCCTTGACTTCGAAACAAAATTATGAGAATATCATATGGCCATAAAATTTTAAAGAAAAATATATGGGAAAATACCCACTTCAACCTTGATATTTACTGATTAAAATTTTATTGGACTGATTTTTTTTCCATTTATACTGTGTGGTATAAATTTCAATAGTTACAGTAACTATGTGCTATGAAATAGCTAATTATATTGTATTTCCTAGAAATAAAGGTCTGGCAGCTCTTTAATGAATATCCACACATCCATTATTCAGCTGAGCCTGTCACTTCATCTGCAAAGGGACTTCTCCATAAAGGTTTATTTGAGTGACTGGAACAGAACTGAATGAGACTGGAACTTATTTGGAGTGGAATGGGCAAGAAGTCCCTGGCAATTTTTTTTCAGAAACATGGCTTTTCTGTTTCAGTAAATCCAAGGAAGTGGGAAAGCTCCACCTCTGATCTTCAAAATTCAGACACAGGGGTCAGAGACAAAGCAGTGTTGGTAGGGTTGGGGGTGATGGGCTTAGGTGTTCCCAGACTGAGAGGAGGAGCAATGTCTCTGGGGATGGAACTCACCTCCCACTGAGCATACAGAGCACAGCAAACACTCTGGGAGGGCCCTGACAGGATGAGGCTGTAGTGTGCAAGAGTGGACCCCAAACTCTGTTGCTGTGTGGCCTCAGAAGTGTATGACCAGGGGACAGTGAGTAAGCTCACTGCCGGACCTCAGCACCCACCCTCCTTAGCATCTTTCAGACCCAGCTATGTCTTTGTCTCTACTCCTTCCTCATGATTCCTGGAGCATGGACTGAGAGGCCCTGGGCCTCAGGGTCCCACCTCCCTGACCCCATGGTACGTAGCTCTGACAAGGCTGTGACTGTGTCACCTGTTCCTTCATCACCCTCTGCATGGCTTTCCCTGGAGATGCCCTCCATCCAACAAGCTCTCATTTTAACAGCTTCCTTTCACTTGTACAGTCTTTACTACCTGAATAAAGCCTTCACTTTCTCTCTCTCATACATACAACAGTCTTCTTGAGCTGCCACTAGCCTTCCCCTTGAGGGCAGTTTGTGTGTCACACCCTGGGCCCAGGAGTGGCTCTCTGCATGTCTGCCTGTGAGAGGCCCCACTCAGGGCTCACTTGGGGTCAGTCTCTCAGGACAGCTCACATGGCCTTCCTCATGTCACCTGGGAACTCCCTGTCAGTTTGGTGGGGTATCAGTTTCAACCTCCTGCTAAATAGCTCTGTGTACCAAGGATGCTCTGTGTACTGATTCGATTCCACTAGCCAAATATTTCTCTCACTCAGGATGCAGTCCCACCCCCTCCCCAATCCACTTCATTTTACAGATGCTCTGCAAGTTTACAGGATTTACAGTCAGGTCACAAAGTCATCTGACGCTGGCATAAATCCTGTTTATTTCCTGGAACGCTTTGCTGACCCACATTGGGCTTTGTGAACTTAGACAGGGGTACACATGCGGATGACATGTGAAGTAGGGAATCCCTGGAATTTAAATAGGCCAAGAGGAATGAAGAAAACACACAAATAAGCCTACACAGAGCTGATGGCTTTGATTGCCCAGTGCCAGGAGTCTTGGGAGAGTTATACCTAACCAACTCAACAGGAATTAAAAAGTGTCATTTAAACTAAATAGCAAAGTCAATTTACATAAAGTGATCAGAATGCATTTCAGAAATTACAGAGCCTGTTCTCTTGCCAATGATCATTTTAATAGATGATTATCTTGGCTGGTAATTTAGAGGGGGACTATTGTTCCCTGCCATTTCAATTAAGTCAATAGGTTCTGTTATTTCCATTAGTTAACCTGCATTTATCTTACGACCATGTTGATTTATTCTTGTTCTCATTTGGGAGCATCAGCTGCCGGCATATTAGCATATTTGAATGAGGGCCTGCCAGTCTTCCCAAGTTGACTGAAGCTGCTACATGAGAGCCGTGGAGTGGCCTGATGCGTTTCTGAAGAGGGTGCAAGCTTCAGAAAGAGCTACAGATTGAAATCATCCATGCTACGGTGGCCACTTCTTTTAAAAACGCTGGGGCATTGTTGCTGGCTCTCACCGCTGCCCCAGCGTCGCTCCTGACCAGTCTGCGGCTTCCTGTGCGAACACAGAGGTCTGCGTTCCTCAGCGGCGATGTTGACACCGTTCGGCCATGTCGACGCTTCCCTGCACTTGGAAGTGACATTGTACACGTTGGACAGTCCTCTGGCCCACATACCCACCGGCCCCGAAGCCACTTACATGCTTGAATCTGGAGTCAAACATGGTGCGACTGGAGCCGGCCCTGCTGGTCAGGTGCCTCATGATCTGCTTGCTGGCCTGCGTCTTCCCTGACCCTCTTTCTCCGCTGTGAAAAAAACACAAAAACAAAATGGGAGAAACATAAATTCACTGGCTTAGAAGAGGGAGAGAAAGAAAAGCCAGAGGTGATTCTCAGACCCTGTGGTGCTGTCAGGGAGCTGATGGGACAGCTCTGCTCTTCACTTGATTGGTCTGTCCTGACCACCACGTGAGCAGGCGTCCTGCCTTGCGGAC
Source organism: Psammomys obesus (assembly GCF_907164565.1). NCBI lineage: Eukaryota > Metazoa > Chordata > Mammalia > Rodentia > Muridae > Psammomys > Psammomys obesus. The sequence goes on from NW_026590699.1 coordinate 8,128,612, forward strand.
AATGGCATGCTGGATGTCAGACCTCCAGAGGGCCCCTGACACCTGCCTTCCAGTGGTGGAAGGTGAGCCATGTTCTAATTAATTAACTAACTGAAGGGCATTTGGTAAAAAAAAAAAAAAAAAAAAGCTGGAATTTTAATAATTGAACTCTCAACTTGATGCTCTCTTCTTCTCAGCTCCATTGTCCCCATTCATGCGAGCTGGGAAAAAACAGGTCACCAAATTTAAGATGTGACATTAAAATAAAGTTTGCAGAGAAAATTAAAAATAATGTCTTATCTGGTGCCAATTTATAGAACATCTATTCTGGAGATATTCAACTTTTTCCCTCTTACTGAAAATAGATTTAAAAAAAAAATCACATTATATATCTGGTTACAGTTTCCCTTCCCTCCACTCCCAGTTTTTCTGTACGTCCAGGCTCATCCAGACTCACTCCCTTTCTGTCTCTCATTAGAAAAGGAAAAGGCTCCTAAAGGTAATAATAAAAGAAGGTTTAAAAATACCTAACACCTTGAAATTGGAGAAAACAATCAAACAGAAGGAAAAGAGCCAAAGAGATGGCACAAGAAACAGAGACCCACTCACTCACGTTTTTCAGGAATCCCATAACACTAAACCGGAACCCATAATATATACACAGAGGACCTGGGGCTGACCCGTGCAGGCCTGGGCATGCCCCCTCAGTCTCTGTGGGTTCATATGTGCTCACTTAGAGGGCCTTGTTTTCTTGGTGTCCTTCATCCCGTCTGGCTCTTACACCCTTCCTGCCCCCTTTTCTGCAGGGTTCGCTGAGCCCTGAAGGGATATTCAACTTCTGATGACTAAAATCTGGGTTACCATCTGTCTATGCCACTTTTGCGGCACAAGAGGAACATCCAGTGAATGCAAATGGCCTCACTGAGCTCCCCCGGGCCAAGTTGAATGAAGGCATAAGAAAGGCTAAAACCTTCTCCCCTGTCACCCTGTTCCACATGCACCGAGACCAGGTCACAGTGCAGGGCTCAAAAGGAAGGGCCAGAGCGACTATGGCACTTCCAAGTCTTTTCAGCCCACAGTCGGTCGCAGTTTGTCTTGCTTATGAGGACTTGAGAGACTTGTATAACTTGAAGAAATGAGGGTTTTTTTTTCCTCCTCAAAATATGTGGCATTATTAATCTTAGAATATGTCATAAGGGAAAAGCAGTGAGGAGTTTAGGGGAGGGAGTTACGATGATCAAATGATTTGGGGTGAACAAAATCTAGGCGGGGGTATCCATGGCACTCCTAGAGGGCGCTGTGAGCTCCCTCTCAGCAAAGCCTCCCCTGTCCCACCCAGAGCATCTGTCTCCTGTCTAGTTTGTTTATCGAAGCGATGTTGAGTGTATTAAGAAAGTGTTTTAGTCTACACTTGAGCATCGGTGCACGGTGAAAGAGACGGAAGCGTGCATGAAATCAGCTGCTTACACCGGAAAGGCCAAGGTTTCTCCAGAGAAAGTCTGGTTTTAACCCTTCACCACTTCTTGAATCCTCTAAGAGTGACCACACTCCACCCCTCCTTGTGGCATTTCCCATGTCCCCTCACGTCTTCATTTGAACAGTTTTATTCCAGGGTAAATTGTCTTTCTGTGGTTTGAAATTTTCCTTTACATTTCCAAGAAAAGTCACCTCTGGAGACATACAGGGTGAAATGGAAGCAGAGGTGAATCTAGGAGCAGACTGAGGAAACCTGCCTAGTTGAATGAATGAAACTGTAGCTTAGACCATGTGGGGGACTGTGTGTGGAGCAGGGGCTTAGATCCAACAGCATGGCAAGCTTTTCTTTCTCTGTGTTTGTTTCTTAGACTTGAAAGCAGGGTTCGTGTGCTGCTGTTTTAAATCTCCAAGATGAAGTGAGTTTCAAGCTGCTGGTTGCTATGGACTCTGCTCGACTAGATTAACTTCAGGAAGCAATCTGTCTGTCCCTTGAACCAGACAGTAGTGCTTATTGGGAAGACACAAAGCAAGCATGGGGAAGCAAGCAGGGAAGGGGAACACTCCCCAGTCCTGGCATCTGCATGCAGCGACAGGGTGGCTCACCTGAGGATGATGACCTGTGGCCTTCGCTCCTGGAACAGTCTATGGAAGGCCCGCTCTGCGCAGGAGAAGAGGTGGGGTGGGAGCAAGGGGCTGCGCTGGCCTGTGGGGCTCAGGTACATCTGGGACACCTGGGGACAGCAGACTGAAGATGTAAGACTCATCGACTTCTGTCCCTTATACGAACAGGAACTCTAGAAACTGAAACGTGTTGCTGGATCTATAACAATCCAGGGATGGGGGGAAGGGGACATGCAGGATAGGGGGATGGAGACATGGGGGATAGTGGAAGGGGACATGGAGGATAGAGGGATGGAGACATGGGGGATAGTGGAAGGGGACATGAAGGATAGGGGATGGAGACATGGGGGATAGTGGAAGGGGACATGGAGGATAGGGGATGGAGACATGGGGGATAGTGGAGATGAGGCCATCTAACACCTGTACAATCACCTTTCTCTCAGCCCAATTCCAGGAGTCCTAGTGACAACATAGAGGTTTAGAGTTTATCCTCAACTCTTGGTCCACAAGCCTTAAACCATTCCAAAGACCTGAAGAGCGGCACCTCACAAACTTTCAGTCCAGTAGATATCCATTAAATAGGCCCAAGCTGTGGCATCTCACGTTACACACAACTTCCCCAATATTTGGCATCAACATTCTAAAATCACATTTGAGAGCATCACAGGAATTTATTTACATTTCTCTCAGAGACACAGCAACATAATTACCTTAATTTCAGTGACCTGATGACCTATGGTTGCCACTGGGACTCACTGCTAGTATTTTTATGCTCTGTTTTCTGGGAGATTTTGTTTTTCTCTAAGTAATAGGAACTAAGTAAAAAACTAGGTAATGAAGAAGTTCCAGGACCCTTACAGGGCAATACAAAGGAACACTGTTCTTATACTGCTATGATACCATGCATGTTCACTCCTGGATCTGTGTGACGGTCTCAAAAGGTGGCATTGCTGTTTAGAAATGAACTGATTATCCATGCACACTCATCAGTACACCAGGCATAAGGTGCACACTGCGTGAACATGGCAACCACAGACATTGTAGAAACATAACTCAACAGCAAAGGACAGAAATAGTGCCAAGCCTTTCTTCAGCACACATCAATAGCCATCCATGAACTAAACACCAGCCAATACCCATCTAAGCACCCGTCAATATCCATCTGTGAATGAACTCTGTGCACTGGGAATTTTCCAAAGTGCCTGGGCAGCCTCACTGTGACACTGTTCAATGTAACAGATGAATTGCTGTGGAGAGTCGTTCCAACTAACTGAAATCACAGTGTGATTTTAAGCAGTAATGGGTAAAATCAATGTAAGTATCTCTCTGGAGCTTATGTGTCTGTATACATGCTTCAGCTGCAAAACAGGACCCAAAGGCAGTGGGTACCTGGTAAAAAGAACTCAACTCTCGTATGTAGCTTAGAGTGGTTATGGCTCTGTCTTTGTTTGCCAGGCTTCCAGGGACTCATGGGTACCCACGGGTGAGCCTGGGACAGGGCTGGACAGGATGAGACAGGCATTTTACTAGAGTAGCACACCATGGACTTTGGCAAGAAGGGTGAAGGTGAGTGGTGAGGAGCCCTGCTCTCAAGAGCCGTGTGAGTAGGAATTATGCAATGCCTTTTAGACTAGAAAGAATGCTCTCTTTCTCTCCCCCTTCCTTTCTCCTTTCTTCCTTCACTCCCTCCTCATTTTGCTCTTTCCCTCCCTCTCTCCTTCCCTCAGTCTGCTCTCTCCACTTTCCTATGGGTGTCAGAAATGCACATCTATTCCTTGGCTTGTGTTTACCTGTACCTGCTGCTTAGGGGTCCTGTTTTACAAATGAAGCAGGTGTGCGGACACGTAAAAGCCAGGGAGATACTTACAATATTTTTATCTACTTAAAATCATACTGTGATCTCAGCTAGCTAGAATGGCTTTCCACAGCGTGTCGTTTCTGGTGTTGGACAGTCTCCCGGTGACACTGCCCACTCTGGAAATCCCCAGAGTGCATCTCACTTCCCATCTCCATGCTAACCTAAGAGAACTTCTTCAGCAGGAAACCAAGGGTTCCTATGGGGGCGCTAAACCAAGTGACACCAAATCAGTCAGGGTTGCATGGGAACAGGCCTTATTATTTAGTTCACTCTGTCTCCTCAGCACCATCAGAGGAGAGTTACACATTTAAAGGCAAAAAGATACCTTTGGTAAAATAACTGATTCCTAGTGTTGCCTCAGGATACATTAACATGACAATCATTCTAATTCAAATAATAATAAGTCTGAGAAATTTTGTATTAATTGTTGTTCTTTTAGTTCATACAAATGTGTATGCCCCATGAATGTCACTTCAAAATGACATTTAGTGTGTTATACTCACCATGGCAGAGTAAATGGGGAGTTCTTTGAATGGGTTAACAAGCAGGAAGATGTCCCCAATAAAAGTCTGTCAAAAATATACCAATAGTTCATGAGCCACATAAATAGAACCATCTGAAATTGTATAGCTTAAAAACTATTGGGGGAAACATGATGAATCAATAAAAGTCACATTTTAATATTTTTAAATGACTTAAACATTTCTAAGAAATATAAAATTCATATTCAAATTACACAAAGCTATTAAGTTTGGTTCCAGGAAACACAGTCAGTGAAATGATTAGATTCTAAGAATTTACTGCAAATGGATTTTGGGAGAGTCAGTCTAGATAAATAATACAGAAGTAAAATAAACAAATCCATAGCAAGAAGAAAGTGAGATAGTTACTTTTATGCTACTATATAGTTTGTAAAAAAAAAAAAAAAAAAACACGGCATAAAGTGTTTGTAAAGCTCAAAATTAAATATTTTAATTAACAAAGTTGACATGATGAGATATGAAAACTTAGGAATAAATGGAATAGAGATTATAAATGTAGCTTTAAGTCCCCATATGTGTATAATTACAACAACCATAAGTGTTCCAAATACTGCAGCTAAAAGACAAAGACCATGAACTGGATGAAAATGTTAGATGTGTGCTACTTTAGAGAACAATGCCACAAATGTAAAGACCAAGGCAATTTGAAAGTAAAAGGATTTTTCAGGATATACGTATAAACAACAGCAGCAGAAAAGCTGAGTGTATATCAACCCATGGAGAGGTGGCTTGGTGGCAGCAGCAGCATTTGGGGCTACAAGGAGCATTTCATAATGGGAAATTGACAAGGCAATCAGGAAGAGACAGCAATCCTATACATCCATGATAAACTAAGCCACTGTTCTGTACCTAAAAACAAACAGCTTCATGGAGGAAACCTGGGCTCACGGTGACAAGAAGACATTCTTGGACTAAGCAGATGAAAATTTGAAATAACTATTGATCTGACCAATGGTTCACGCAGAAAGCAGCTGCTAGAAACAGCAGATGCTTGTCCTCTGAGCTAAACATGGAATAGTGGTTTAACCCCAGAGGATGTGAGTGGCATGGTGAAGGGGGAGAAATCAGATGGAATGTCTCTGTGCACACTGGGAACCAGCTTCCACAGCGGAGGTGCTCACACTAGAAAATAAACATAATCGCTTACAGTGGTTGCGAAGCTGATTTTCTTAACTGCAGGAGCATGCATTTTGCTATGCAGATTTACCATCAATTATTCAGCATCACAGTGGACACCCCAAATACACACTCCACAATGAGGGAAACGTTTATATTGGGATAATTACTAATGGAACTTGAGATCCTTCCTGGATATGGATGCTGAAATAGGTGAAAACATAACTATGGAACATGATTCAAAGTTGTAATGAAGTCATCAGAGGAGACGCCACATAAACATTGAGAACTGAGCAGGGCACTCTGACAAAATGGACCCCTGTGCCTCTGTTCTGCACAGAAAGGGTGTTCTCAGCTGTGGAAACAGAATTCCCGAAATTCATTGTTCTAAAGGTTGTTTTCTCAACAGTCTGTACTCTTGTGTTCTCTTCCAGCACCATAAAGCACATTGCAGCGTTTCACAGGAGGCCTTCAGAGATGGAAACTCGCCTGAGTGCTTCATGCTGACTGACCTCCCCCTGAAGTGCTCCTTAAGGGGGGTCCTGCCACCTGACCTGCGTCACCTGAGCAGAAACTGCACAGGCATCAGGCAGGGAGATGGGCTATGAGGGACCTTAGGGCTGGCAAGATTTCCTTGTTGTGGTTTGTCTAGTGCCTCTGTTGGAACTCCCTGGACTAGCCAGGTGGGCCAGGGGTTTCTGCATTGACTTTGTGGCTGTTTTCTTGTCCTGTTAGTTTCTATGCAGAGAATACTGCTGACTGGCTGCCCACAAAGGACTCTGAAGTGTGTTCTGTCTTCTCTGGTAATGTTGCAACCATTTTCCAGATATGCAATGTTCTTATTGTGTGCATTTCTCTGGCAAGCTCGTGCCTGCAAGCCATTTCCTTTTCGAAGGTTCGGGAACTTCCCATTGTGGCGGACTCGAGGAAATTCTCCAGTCGAACAGTCAAATGAGTGTTCCACACTCAGGCGGTAGCTGCATGGAAACTCCCCAGCTGACCTAACATCCAACGAATGTCCCACACTCAGAACCTGAACTGCTATGGACAGATAACATTGTATAACAAATGAGAAGCAGAAAAGAAGATAGAAATTCTGTCACACAATCAGGCAAGCTGCAGCATCTGAAATATTAATAGCTTATTTCAGAGTCATCTGCCTCTGTCAGATAACGTGATATTAACTTTTTTTTTCTCCTGTGGTAAAAAGGTGTATTTGATCTAAGAGGCATTCTCACGTATTCGGTCTTTAAGAACTTTACATGTTACTATGACATGCATGCTGAGCATATGTGTTCATGTGTGTGTATGTATTTATGTGCGCAGCAAAGGAGAGAGACACCGGAGTCTAAATAAGGAGAACTGACAGTGGGTGATGAGTGTGTGGCAGAAACCACACAAGACAGAACACAGAAAACAACCATGAAACTGAAAAAGCATCATGGGAAGCTCCTTATGAGTGAGGCCATTGGTGTGTGGGTTTTAGGGGAGCAGAGGGCTAGTGTGCACTCAGTGACACTGCCATAGGGGTTCAAGGTGACCAGTAGGGCAGTTGTGGCACAAATGATCGAAAAAAACCAGAAGCTAGAAACAGAGTCCATGGGCTCCGTGGGCTCAGGCTTTCTCCCGAAGGACCGTGCATTCCTTTGCACAGAAAGTGACACAAGGCAGCATGTTCTGGCAAGCATAGCTGGCCCCTGCCCTGAGAACAGACAGGAGGTCAGGGAAACCTGGACTTTCCCTAAAAGATGTGTGAGATGGTGCGGTTGCAGCAGGACCTGTGGCTCTGTGCAGGCTGAACCCTGAGCGCATCCTGCCAAGAGACAAGCAGGGCAGAGTGGGAGCCTGGCCAGGCATTCACACCAGCGACCTCACCAGAGCCTGCCACTCAAGCTACTTGTAGGCTGAGGCAGGAGCTGTCCATGTTCAAAGCCAGCCCAGACAACGAAGCAAGACCCTGTCTCAACAAGTAAAACGAGAGCAGGGGAAGCCCGTGCTTAGCACCTGTAAGGCTCTGGACTCAATCCCCCACCCCCAAAAGAGCAGAGCTGGGGGATTTCAAGCACCAGCTCTGCTTAACAGCACACAGCCTGAGGACCTAGAAGAGCGCAGCGGGAGTGGCCCCACTCCCAGGTGGGTTGCAGGTGTGTGAGGGAAGCAGCGAGGAGAGAGCAAACACACTTATTAGAATGTGGAGACGTCGCCTAGCCAGCCCTCTCTACCTGGGGAAGGCACATGCTTGTTTCAGTCCCTGATAGCCATGGGGTGACACTTTTATAGCACAGTAGTTTCCAAAAGTACAGGACTGAAAAATGACAAAGACATACAAAACACAAACTCCCAATTTCGTTCTGTCCAACAGGCCTGAATTAAGGTACCAAACTGCGCTGTGAAGGCAGGTATAGTGGCACCTTCCTCAATCCCAGCATGTGAGAGGTAGAGGAGGGAGAGTCAGGAGTTCAAGGACAGCCTAGGCAACTTCATTCTCTGGCTCAAAGATCCAATAAAATAAATTCCCATATGGGTCTCTGATGCTGCTCTTCTCTTTGCAGGCCTCAAAAGTTCATATGGCCAACAGTCCTTTAGAAGATACCCGAAGGCATGCATCATTGGAATTATGTTGAGATGACACATCAGCCTCTTCAGCTACCTCAGCGACAGGTTCTCAATGGGCATGACCTTTGGCGTGGATGTTATTGCTCATGATGCAGACAGAGAATCCGAGCAGATGATAGAGAAGATGGTCCACTTTGAGGAGTAGGGGCACGTGTAGCAAGAACCCGGCCTTCAGCACCAGCAGCACTGGCCAGGCATTACATGAATACAACTGCCTGCTTCTGGACTCATCAAGGCCGGCATATGGCACAGGAGTCGCGTGTCAAACAGCACAAGGAGGATGGTCCTCCCCCTATGATGCACGTTCTTACAGGGAAAGCCCCTGTACAAATTCAGGAGAGACACGGAGATGGAAGCACATTTGAGTGGGATTCCAGAAAGTTCTGTTCTGCGGAAAGTAGAAAGAAAATGCCGGAGCCACAGAGAGGAGTCTCAGCAAAGTTCCCAGTGCAAACAAGGAGAGTACCTATTGCCCGCCACGTGACAGGCAGGGAAGCCCACTCAGTTTGTCTATAGGCTGCTGCACACTGGCTTCTCAGCTATGAAGCAACCTCAGAAAGAGAGCTGTGCTCCACCTGCCATGGAAAGTCACAGGACAGAGTCCTGAAAGAAGCTCTGTGGCTATCCTGGTACTCGGCAAAGAATGGTCTAGTTTCTGTGAGCTCAGGTGGCTAGGGAAGAAGGACCCACCAGACAGGGATGGTGATGACTCCAGGAGCACCTAGTGGGGCTGCCAGATCAGGGATTATGTTAGGCCCAGTAGTGTGGATGGGCTTAGTATGAGATGCTTAAGAGACAGAGCAACTGGACAAGCAGGGAATAAAGGAAAATAAAGTCTTTCCTTGGGCTCGCTGGCATAAAACCCTCAGGAGGCTGAAGGAGAGGAGGCTTATAAGGTCCAGGCCAGCCTAGATAATGATCAGATAACAAGCAAAGAAAGGAACAGGGATGGAGATCGAGTGTACAGAACTTTCTGAGAAGTGTGCATAGGGCACTGGATTTATAGTCCTAGGTACTACAAAAATAAAACAAGCCAGGAAGGAAGGAAGGAAAGAAAGAAGGAAGGAAGGAAGGAAGGAAGGAAGGAAGGAAGGAAGGAAGGAA
>NW_026590699.1:8137933-8165784 GCF_907164565.1 Psammomys obesus
GAAGGAAGGAAGGAAGGAAGGAAGGAAGGAAGGAAGGAAGGAAGGAAGGAAGGAAGGAAGGAAGGAAGGGAGGGAACACAAGAAAAGTGAAAAAAGGGAAAGAGGGTAGATACAAGAAACACTTCAAAAAAGCATCACTGAGGTAGATAATAGAAACTAAGGCAATCAGGTTTAACCACTTTTGCCAATGGCAAAATTCCAACAAATGTGATGCACGCGCTTAATTTTAAATATATTTGTGGCAGCAGGCAGTTTATTGAAGCCTTAACATGCTGTGTTGCAGTTTCATGGGTTAATCAAGACCTGGCAACTCATTACTTGTTTGGAAATCTCAGTTTTCACATTTACATGAAAATGGCTTAATCAGATTCTCAGTAGATCAGGACTAAACAGGTTTTATCAGGGAACATAACAGATTCAACAGTAATCAGAAATCTCCACAGGCACTTGGGCTGAATTGTCCTGGGCTCTGTGTGGGGCAGAACAAAATCAACCAGAATATGGGAGGGGGGAAGAAGGAAGGAGGGGGGGATGGATTTTGAGGCGTCAGCGTGTCTACATTATTACTAGCATTAGAAAAGTAAACCACAGAAAAACTGTTCGGACCTAAATAGCTTTGCTTTGCTTTTTCACCCTTTTGAAAATCTTGTACATATGGTTTACTGCACAGAGAGGTACCTCCTGAAGAAGGGGCAGTGAGTCGCCAGCTCTGTGCAGCTAGAGGCCGCTCAAGCCCTGACAGCCTTTCCACTTCCTTTTCCTGACTTGAAAAGTGAAGGTGTCTGAGGTGGACTGAGATTTACATGCAGTCTTGCCAGTTCTGGAGAGATCACCCACTCAGTCAGGACGACACAAAAGGCACAGTGAATGAACAAATGAAATAAAAGGAGGAGGACAGGAGCGGTCCTCAAGTGTGGAGAAGATTCTTATTATAGACATAAGGGAGAGAGCAGGCAAAGGGAAGAGTCCAGGCAGAACAAGGCCTGCAGACTAAAGCGGGCTATGAAAGGAGAGAGCAGGAGGGCAATCAAGAGAAGAGCCTGGGGGCAAGAGACCAGAGTAGCCAAAATGGCTGGATTGTATTAGGATCAGGCTGGGAAAATGAAGGTGAAAGCCAGGCCCTGGGAGTGAGAGGTTTAGGGTAGGGGGCAGATGGCAGAGTGCTGGGAGGAGCCCCGGGTATAAGGGATGCTGGGAGAGCAGGCCCCCAGCTGCTTTGCTGTGTCAATAGGCACTTCAACTAGCCCTTTCCCCCAGGCTTCCAAGAGCTAATACACAGCATCATGAACCATTGTCCACCAGCAGACGCGAGCTTACACTTAACTATGAGATCTGGAATTTGCTGAACATGACTAAGAGCCTCCCCAAGATGTGTCTGAGCTCTGTGAAGCTCAATCCCAGGCATCACCAAGGACAGAAGCACCGAGGGACCCAGCACTTGCAACATTTGTGGTCCACAGTAGGGACACAGCGGCATGTGTCAGTTCCAATGCACTCACGTGTATTTGGTCATTTCCAAAGCGCTTTTGGATTTCATACAGCAGGCTGCTGTCATTAAGCTCACTGAGCGTGGCCAGGTCATCGCTGGGAGCCGGAGGCATGAGCTGAACCTGTGGGGTGGGAAAAAAGCCAGTCTGATCAATTCTTAGTCACTTTCCGATCATCTCTTCACAGGTGCCTATTCCAATTTCAGAAGCTTCTCAAAGTTCTGAGACTATGTGAATATGAAGCCAATGTTAAATGTCAGATGGTTTGAGGAAGACAAAATAATTCAGATGAGAATTTGTGTCACATATCTACAAATCACACACACACACACACACACACACACACACCCCACTTTGTGCCAAGGTCCTTATGCCTTGAATACCTTCAGCATGACCCCTCCTGACCCCCAATTTTAAGTCAGATCTGTGTGTACCAAGCCTTGGAAGAGCTCAGGTGACATTCAAGCACTTGTCAGCTCCCAAAGCTAACCCTGTGAGGCAGAGCAGCTTTGACTGGCTTATGTCAGGCACTGGAAATCACAGAGGAAGCTGTGAAGGGCCCTGTGAGCCTGGGACACACGGGAAAACCCGGAAAAAAGGCAGCTTGTTGGTTCTCTCTGTGTTCCTGCTGCAGCCATGTTCTCTTTGAATGTCATATCTACATTGCACTCTCTATTATTTATCATTTGTCCCTTTGCTGAATAAATGCAATTACCCCTATTTATTGGGTGAGACATGAGTCTTTACAGAGTGAAGATCAGTACACATCTGAAAACACTAAATTTAGAAGCACATTCCCAAAATTATGAAGACATCACAAGACAAAGGCTGCCCGCTCTGCCTCTCAGGCCTCGCGGTGCCCAAGCACACTAGGAACAGAAGCAGAGACTCTGACGCCAGCGCCTCAAAGCTCAGGAGGGCAGAATGTTATATAGTCCACTCAGAAGTCACCATGGCTATGGGTTCCCGAGTGTTGGGCACCAATCCATTTCTCTACATGAAACATGATATTCCAACGGAAGCATGCTTGCTCATTGAAAAACCGAACTGTACAACATTCCTGGTCCCAAAGCTTCCAACATCCATCCACCTGGTCCTCAGCTCACATGAAGAACTTGGCTCAGTGTCAACTCTGCAGCTGAGCATGTGACAGGGATGTGCTTAGTTATACTCCTCAAGGGGGCTTCATGGCAATGGCCACTCTGCGAGCTACCCCGAGGGACATCCTGGAGGGAGGAGGGGGTTGGCCAAGTGTGGACATTGCTGGATGGCCCCTTGTCATGATTATGGGAGCTGAGGGTTTACTAGGACTTATCTGGCACCAAGCAGAGGAGGAACTGGGACCTCATGCTGAGGGACAGAGACAAGCTCAATTCAAGTACTTGGCTGGGTGGATGATTAAGGGACAGACAGGGGTCCTCAGAGTACAAAAATCTAAGGGGACACATGAGGGAGGAGAAGGAAACTATAAGTGACCGAAGTGACCAGACCCCACATGGGAAAAGCTGAAGGCAGAGGGGTCCAATAAGGTACTCAGCAGGATTTCAGGCTGTCAAGGGGAGAGCTGATTTTTCTACAGCCACATAATCAGTGATTCCTTATTTTTCTCGTCATTATAACCACATGAAAGCTGACTTTAAAGAAGAATTTCGGCTTGGAGTGCAGAGAAACACACTTGTGGCTGGCAAGGAACCTGGGATGGTGAGAGCAGTGTGATGTTTGGAGAAAGGGGAAGAAGCCAGAACTCAGCTGCCTCCCTTCTCACTTAGCAACTTTTATTCAGTTGGGTGGAGCCACTCACACTTAGGAGAGGTCATAAGTGTGAAAAAAAAAAACTCACAATAACACCCCGAGGTTTCCGACCCCATCAAAGCTGACACTGGAGATTGACTATCAGCTGGGCTGGTGACCATGGTGTAAGAGTCAGGGAAAGAGGGCTGGAGATTGACTATCAGCCGGGCTGGGGACCACGGTGTAAGAGTCAGGGAAAGAGGGCAGTGTGTAATGAGTAGACCCGGAACACATTCAGTGGCTCTCAGTGTTTCTAGCTTGTCCACTCTCTGATGGACTTCATGCTAGTAGTTTGATGCAAAGACAGAAAAAACAAAAAGAGATATTATCTTTCATCTCAATGTGTTCTCAGCCTGCTGGAGGGAGAAGCAAGGACATAAATAATAAATTACAAGTGCAGAAAGCAGATGGAAGAAAACAGATCTCTGAAAAGTTTGCTCTGTGGTGCCCTGGACTGCCCTTGTTAGGGGCCTGTGCTCAGCTGACAGTGGGAATCCTTTTAAAGGACAAATCTTTTAGGATGGAGAAGAACCTGGATGATGAGTGGGGAGCTCCTGGGGACCTGGTGTGCCTGCCTCCCAGAAGGCAAGGCATAGAAAATGATCTGTTTTTACTTTCAGGACATGTAAGTGATGGCAGTAAGGACACGGAAGCCACCATACATGGTCCCACCTGATTCTGGGACGGTGTAAAAGCCTTCTTAGGTTTGAAGGGTATGTTATGTCCTCTAGAAAACCATGTTAAATGGTCACTTGGAATCTATTAATTTGTGAGATGGAATTAATTTTGTCTCCAGAGTCCCAAATCTCAGCATTTACATGAAAGAGTGAGCCAAGTTTGTGCTTCTTTAAGTAAATAAGCCTTTAGTCCTGTGCTAGGGCCAGACCCAGACATATTAAACAGCTCGGTGACAAATTGATGTTAACAGACTAGCCCACGTATAACCAGCACGTACAGGGCCTGTGAGGATTACACATGCATCATGCCGGTTCTGGGAGTAGGCATCACTGGGGGAAAGCCCAATGGCGCTCAGCTTTGACCTACTCCTGTGAGCCGGCGAAGGGATACTTCAGAATAATGACAGTAAGGTGACCTCCTTCCAAACATTTCTGGTTTCCTTGATTTATCTTAAGCAATTTACTTAAATTTTAATACTGAGAAGAGGGCGCCTTGGTTAGCTCAGCTGTGAACTAGACACAGCACGGGTTCACCTGCAAGCATAGGGGTGATGGGGAATTGTGGACCTCAGGTTGGTATGCCGGGTCTACAGGGAGTGCCTTGATTATGACCTAAAGGAGGAAGGCACAGGCTGTTGTGTGTGCATTGACATTCCCTGGGCAGAGAATGTCCTGGACAGTTTAAGAAACAAGGAAGTTGGCTGGGAGGAATCAAGTGAGCAAGGATGTGTTTATTCTCTGTGTTCTGACTGCAGTGTGACAGGATGAGCTCTCTGAGCTCCTGCCTTGACTTCTCAGATTGCAGCTGGGAACGGTGAGCCAAAATAAACTCCTTTCCCTACGTTGCCTTTGTGAGAATGTTCTTCTTCCAGAGTAACGAAACTTATGCTGGAGCAGAGGGCATTTGGCAACTGAATTAAATATAGTCCTCTGCGTTAGAAACTGACACAGGAGCAGAATGAGCAGAGCTCTGCCAGTCACAAGGCACCAAACACAGGGGCGTCATTTACTTCGGTCACAGAATGAAGGAGACGTATTAATTTCTATTTCTCAAGCTAATAACCCTCCAAAACTCCAAGCAATTTGCCCTAAGTTGGGCATTGCATCTTAAGTGACCACACACACACACACACACACACACACACACACACACACACACACACATCAATACCATAACTTCTTTTTATTTTAAAAAGAAATGCCTGTCAGCTCATGTTTAATCTACTTATAGTATTTGGATAGTTGGAAGAAACACACACACACATAAAAATACTGCTTAATAATCAAAGACACCTGGAGATACACAAGCATAAGATCTGGGCTAATAACTGACTGTAAAAAGCAAACTTTTCTAAAATTAAATAGCAATTATGTTTATTAATGTCAAGTCGAATGGCCACAATAACAGGTCATTAAACAGAAGCCTAGCCTAGGCTTCTGTAATTTATTTTTGAGTGGCAGGCTGAGCAGACACTAGCTTTGAACACTGGGTTTTCGACGTGGCCCTGCGCAGTACCTGCAGAAGTGCCGTTACCTGCTCTGGCTTGCTGCAGCTGCTCGCCACGCTGCTCTCAGGTGGGCCGTCCTGGGACTCCTGCTTGCACAGACCCTTGGTTGTGTCTTTGAACATAATGTCTTTTTCTAGTAAACTGTCTTGCTTGGCAATTGGTAGCACCAGGGGACTGCTACAAGAAACAATCAATACTGTAATTAGTTTTCTTCTAACATTGCTGTATCAATCAAAAGCTATAGGAGACCAGACCACAAAAGGCATGTTTACTCAGATAAAAACATGTTCTTTAAGCTGCAGGAAACATGTAAGTTTTCTCTTCATTTCACCTTTAATTCTGTTTCACTTCTGTTTAATAAAAAAAAAAATCCATTCATTTCAACTCCAAAAGAAAATGTTTGGGGATCAAAGCAGATACTGAGACTCACAGCCAATCTTTTGGGCAGAGTGCAGGGTAGTCTTATGGAAGAAGAGGGGGATAGAAGGACACAAAGGGGACAGGAGTCCCACAAGGAGACCAACAAAGCTAAAAGATCTGATCCCAGGGGGCCCTGCAGAGACTGATGCACCAACCAAGAACCATGCATGGAGAGGACCTAGACCCCCTGCTCAGATGCGGCAGCTCAGTCTCCACGTGGGTCTCTGAGTGAGGGACACATAGGCTGCCTCTGTCATGAACTCAGTTGTCCACTCTTTGATTACTTCCCCCTGATAGCGTGGCCTTGCCAGGCCACAGAGGAAGAGGATCCAGGCACTCCTGATGAGACTTGATAAGCTATGGGCAGATGGCAGAGGAGGAGAACTCCTCCTTACAGTGGACTAGGGGAAGAGGATGGGGGGAAGAGGAGGGAGGGTGGGACTGGAAGGAGTTGAAGGAGAAGGCTACAATCGGGAATAAACTGTAATAATGATAATACTTTTAAAAAAGAAAATAACATGGAACATATGGAAGTGAATAAATGAGAAAGAAAACCATGTATGACTGAACAGTCCTGAAAAAATACTGTATTTACATATATTTAGAATAGATTATTGCACAGAATATATGTAAAGTCATGTATGGATATTTGTAAATATTTTTTTGGAGTTAGGGACTCAGTTCAGCAGCAGAGTGCTTGCTTGCTTAGCACGCATCAGGACTCACTCAATCCCAAGAATTAAATACGTGTTCTTAGCTGACACATAATTATAACTAAAGAAAATGTTTACCAAGATACATGTAATAGAAAGATCAATAGGCAATTTAAAAGCTGTTTGAAGTGCACAATTGAACTAGATACTGAATTAAAATGTGAAGAGGGATTTGTAAACAAATGAAGAACGCTGTAATCATGATTAAAATATAATGGGCATAGATTAAACGTATAGAGCCATGGGCAATATTTTGAGTTTGTATTGAAATACAAAAATTGGAATACAAATATGAGTGTTCAGGACTATCATATTTCAAACAAAAGAGAGTTTGTAACTTCCAAGCAGTTCAAACAGGGCAAAGAGAGAAATAAATAAAAATGACTTCATTACTTTTCATCTGAAAGTCCACTGCCAAGAGAAAGCCCTGAATTCATAATGTTCACCACAAAATAATGACTAAATTTGTAATGTGATGATTTACTACAAAGTTTAGGAACAATCTCTTTTAATGTGAGCATCCAAGCAGAAATGCACATCCATTTTATCAAGTGAGTGTGTGCAAACAGTTGTGTCATGTGATGTGTAGGAGTGTGACAGCTCTAGTTAGTGATTGCTGAAATTAGTCTGTTGAATTGTAGGCTCATCTACCTCACACACAGTGACACTAACTTGTTGTTGGTATGCAGTACAACGGTGGTGTGTGTGCATGCATGTATTTGCCTGAGCAGAAAGAAAGAAAGAAGTTGCTATCCTCAATTGCTTTTTTACCTAACTACATGGAGACAGCTGTTCTCATTGTCTCAGTTAGGGTCACTATCATTGTGATAAAGCACCATGGCCAAAAGCAAACTGGGGAGAAAAGGCTTTATTTCACTCACAGTTTCACACAATAGTTCAGCATCAAAAGCAGTGAGGGCAGGAATACAAGCAGGGCAGGCACCTGGAGGCAGGAGCTGATGCAGAGGCCATGGAGGGGTGCTGCTTACTGGCTTGCTCCTCATGGCTTCCTCAGCTGCTTTCTTATGGAACCCAGGATACCAGCCCACGGATGGTGGCCCCACAGTGGACAGGGCCCTCCCTCTTTAACCACTAATTACAAAAATGCCCTATTCTCACTAACCCTAAGGCTTGCAGTTTGGGGTTCCTAGCTGGTCAGCAAGCAGGTTGGGTCCAGATCCACACACTGCAATCTGCCCAGGGCCAAGTGCCAGGCACACACCTCCAAACTCAGCTTTCAGGGAGTACTAGGGATCCAAACTGAAGCCTCCACCCTTTCTCACAGAGCAACCACACACTGAGTGGTTTGCCAAGGATATGTGACAGAAGTCTTTACACTCCTGAAATCAAAAACACTAGTGGCACAGAGAATGTGTTTTATCCAAACATCTTGAGCCCATTGTAACCAGTTGTTGAATGTGTCCATAGCTTCTCACTGTAATTTTCATTGGACTCTTTTACGTTTTAAACATTGGTTGCTAAATGAAGGGCACACCACGATGACTTGGCACATGCTGGGCAGTGCTTACCTCAATGGCACTGACTCAGAGCCCTATCACTGCCCATGCTGACCACATCCTCAGATGTGTTTGTCTCCTGCCATCCACACCCTCACGGGAACTGCCTCTTGTCTCTTCCTTAGGGCCATCCTAACGGTCCAGGGATTGTCTCTCTGTAGTTCTGACTTTCGTTTATTTGAGGGAAGCAATGTTAGGTACTTTTCTGAAGACTGCTGGCCACTGGTATGTCTTCTCTGGAAATACTAAAGTCTTCAGACTGTTCCTTAAACATTTACATGTTCTGTGGTCGTCGTTATGAATTCTGTGAATTCCAGTTTTAGTCCCAGAACTGATTCGGCTATTTCAGCCCTGTGGTAGTCTTTGTCACTGTTTCTTTGGTGAAGCGTGGGATGAAATCTTTGGTCATTGGTTAGAGGAGTAAGGAAATGTTCTCTGCTTTTAGGTAATATCTCTGCTTGTAGATAATTCTACATTCTGGACACAAATCTTTAAATAACACTTGATGTTTTTTTTTAACCTCCCTTCATTTCTATCAATCTATTTCCATAACAATCTACTCAAAAATATTTTTATATTCAGATTTTACATTTTTGTCTTATCCAAAAATCATTGTCTCAGCTCAAGATCAAGAAGGTGTGTTCCTTAGCTTCCATCCTGGGATTTTCAGCTCCGTGGCCTCCTGTCAGTGACCTCCTATCTGCATGGCTCCCTGCAATGCTGACGCTCAGGGTCGTTTATTATGGCTCCCTGGGTGTTTGGGCACTCTCTGTGAGAACAAAGCCTGTCTTTCCTCAGCTAGTTAGCTGAATGTGCTGGTTAAAAGTCAGTCTGCACGGGAATGTGAGTCTCTTTCAGGGTCCCCCCACGTATTGCATCAATAGACTACGTTATTGACTTGATTGATGCACAGTCTTGGGGAGTATTAACACACATGAGATGTCCAATTTTGTTTGCTTTCAAGATTTTTTTTTGGCTATTTATTGCACTTAGCATTTTTATGAGAAACTCAGAATCTATGTCAATTTTCACAGAAATGCCTGTTGGGATTTTGATGAACGTGTTTAATTGACAAACAGGTGTGAAGAGAATTTCAACACTAGCAGTGTTGAATTTTGTTATTCTGAAGAACTCTTGACTGGTCTAGTATGGTCTTTGCTAATTTCTCTCATTAGTATTCTATGGCTTTCATAGCTCAAATCTCCTGAATGACTTGCTGCATTTATTTCAACACAATCCATGTTCTGTGCGATTATAAATGTATTTTTGAATTCGATACAATCATTGATTGTTAGTTGATATATAAATATAAGTGATTTGTAGGTTGGCCTTGGTGGGGAAGGGCATACTTGGGAAGGCTTTTATAATAACAGTCTCCCTGTCTTGCCATCTGCATCTATGTCCGATCTCCATGGCCACATCTCTGAGCATCCTTCTGCCTGGCATCACCAAGCACTTTCACTAGCTCACCAGGAGGAGCCGAGAGCTCAGCAGAGCCAAGCCCCACCTCTTCCCGCTGCCCTGGTCTTGAATGAATTCTTCTCACCTGGGTTTGCCTATCCTGGTGCTGCTTCTCTGCAAGGCTAATGAGTGATGTTTTTCTGCACTTTCTAATTTTTCTTCAACAGGCAGGATTTACTTTGGGTACAAAAAAGACTTAACTGCACAAAATGCCCCAGGAGCAAAAAGTAAGAGTTAGAGCAGAAAGTGTTTCCTGTATTCTGAAACCCAAGAGATACATTCTACTCTTAACAGTGTTAGCAAAATACACCCTAGACATGAATGGGGATTTGGGGCTGGGACTGACAGAAAGATGAGTAAGCTTCATTCAGACACAGTAATAGCAAAGGCTGGGGACATAGGCATGCATTTGGTCCATCAGGGTGGTTATATACTGTTGTTAATTTCTGGGAGCTGCCACTTGACATGCAGGCGGGTAAAAATGTGGACGGGGATTGGTACAGGAGGGTTCTGAGACTCTGTAGGCGTTTGTTCCCAAGACATGCTGAGGACAATGTCACCTGCTCATGGCTGGTGCATTAAGAGCCAGTGCCTGAACTTTCTTAGGAAAGAAGAGGTGTATCTGCAAACTTCTGTTTTTAAGGATCCAAGAAAGAGAAGTCAAAACACTCCCGTTATAACAGTCACTGTGGAACTTGTTCCTCTGTGACCAATGACTTCACCCCACCCTGTCTCAGATAAATGACATTAAGGGAGTAATTGTTGTCAGCTCAGAAGGCACATTCTAATACCCATTTGCTTTCCGACTTTTGCATTGAGGGTTTTCAAACTTCCCCTTTGTTTTCCTGAAGCTCAGGGGTCTCTATAAGAAGCTGGAAGATGAGATTTCACAATACAACTGCAGGTCAGCAACACCTTAGGATCACGCCTGGTGAGCTGAGGTGTGGCTACTGGCCATTTGCCCAGTGCTTGTGAGACCTGGTTTTTGTTTCTATCAATAATGTGATGTAGGAAGTAAGGAGGAAATAGAAGGATGAAGAGGAAGAAAAGAGGAAGGGGGGAGAAGAGGGAAAAGAAAGAAGGGTTGGAGAGAAAATGAACATTTTATTCAAATCAGCAAGAGCTCTGTTGTTAAGGAAGAGAACCCTGTTTCCTGGAACTCAAGTCATAGCTGGACAGAAAGATTGCAGATAAAGAAAAGAGAAAGATCAAAGTCAAAGCTCTTTCTAGAAGAAGGTTGGAAGACAGACTGCGCACATCTGGGTTGGAAAAATGAAATATTTTGAGTAGTGGGCAAAGTATCTGTCAATGATGTATGGCATTTCCTGCATTTATGTTAATGAGCTGGTTTGTGTCCCATAGAGAAGCTGCCACCATGTTTCAGAAATGTGTCACAGTGGAGACACAGTATCAACACGTTCCCTCTTCTGCCATCAGCCTGACAGGTACAGCTGAGACTGTTCCAGATGTGGGTGGATCACCTCCCACCCATTCCTTGCAACAATTACTCATGACTGCTGGAAACCCAAAATAATGTTCCACAAAACCCAAGCCCTCAGCATAGGCATGCATTCTTAGCTGGGTTTATCACACACATTTGCTTCTTGTTGTGTTCACTCAGAACCCACAGTACAGATGACCAGATAAAGTGCACAGGGGCTGTCCCTGACTCTGTTGCCTGCTTTTGGATCCCTTTTCCCTAGCTGGGCTCTCTTGTCCTGCCTTAGTGGGAGAGGATGTGCATAGTCCTGCTGTGACTTGTTCCCCATGGGGAGTGCTCCCTTTCTCTGAGGAGAATGGGAGGAGGAATAGAGGTGAGGGGGTGTGAGGTTGGGAACAGGAGAAGAGGAGGAATGGGGACTGGGATCAGGCTGTAAAGTGAATAAATAAAAAAAAATTAAATATAAAACACTTTGTTTAAAAAACAGCAAAATGGAGAATTACAAAAAGAAAAAAATCTGTAGAAAGCGCTCAGATGTCAGTGACACCACAGCCCTATCTATTCACCATTTTCTTACAGAGCCAAGGCAACAAGGAGAAAATGTAATTAAACCACATTTTTAATCATGTAGAACAAATAAGGCATTGATCATTCTGTTTATAACCAGATTAATCCATTGTTTAGTCAATAAAATAAAAACCACAAAAGGCACCAATTAGAACTGCGTACCCTCTTCCACCTTTAAAATTAAATCAAGCACAAAGGAAGCTGTGGTTCCTGCTACTCCACACAGTCTTGTTTACACTTGAAAATTTTTTTCTTTTTTCATTAATTAATTTTGTTCTTAGACAATTTCATGCATCTATTTGAGGCATCCTGTTACTCCCACGCCTTCTTCCCTCCTCTACCCTTATCATGCCCCTTCCCACATTCCTGCCTTCTCGTGGCGTTGCGTGACTCGCTGATTTTAACCAGGACTGTCTGTATGGCCGTGGGTCTGGAACTCTCCATAGGAGCCTGGATGAGCTCACTATTTGGTGTACAGCTGAGGGCAATACAGTTTCTCCTCCATATTCTGTGAACTGTCAACTGTTGAGGTTTGGTCCGGGTTCCATGTCCCTGCCTCCATGCATGGTGGGCTGCTGATTTTGTTTTTGTTTTGCTGTCTATATACTTGGAAAGGCATAGCACAATGCTACCTTTTTGCTGTTGCTGTTGTTTTAGATTACACTTCCATCCTCTCAAAAATATCCTTTGTTCTGAAAAGTCCATTCCCTCTGACCCCTCTGTCCAGTCATAATAACTGTTACTGTTTTTCTGTCCGTGGCACAGAAAAACAGTGTTTGTGTGATGCATTAAGTTGCCAAGAAGGCAGAGCATTTGAAATGAAGATGGTGATCATATTATGAGTCAAGTGAACGTTTGTGCCCCTGCAAACACTCAGTAACTAGAACGAGCCACCTCAGTTATTCTTATCAGCCACACCTGGTATGACTTTTTAGACCTTGAGTGCAATGGCAATTTTCACTCTGCCACCCAACATTTTCAGGCATTCCCTTTTTTGGATAGTGCAGAGCTGCTGCATTTGTATTTAGGAGAAAACTGAGGCATATTTGCATTTACTACTTCAGAACAGCAACTATGTTAATCATTGGGAAGCTTACATAGAGCTCAGCTAACCTCTGGGAAAATGATTCGTCTGCTCTCTTTGCTGTCAGAGCAACTGGAACTGACCAGCTTGACCATGCAGTGATGACTTCTAGGTCACAGTGATTTCTTTAGTCATGCTCACTTATCAACATTGATTTTTTGGTAAATATGCCTATAAGCAGCTACAATGTGTGACATGGGGTGGAGAGACAGGTGCTTCTCTCTATGCAGTGGTTAGAGAGGAGAATCGATGGAGAGATGGCTGGCTTTCAGAGGGCTGCCCAGCTGTGGCGACCCACTGGGCCTGAGGTACTTACAGCTTACTGGAAAGATCTGGGAGGTCATGAAGGATTTCATCGTACAGGTCCTCTTGAGCTAAGCTTGGGGCAGACGGAGACTCTCTCATTTTCTCATCCCAGACGATTTCGGCATTCAGCAGCATCTCCTCGATAGCCTCAGAGGCAGCGATGTCTATGGGACAGAAGAACGTCAGACAGGGCAGATGTCAGACAGAACGACAGACGGCAGCACTTCCTCTGCTAGAGCCAACGCCTGTGATCTGAGAAAGGAGCAGTCAACGCACCAAGCCCACCAGGAAGCAGCAAACCTTCAGGGGACAGACTCAGTCCTGATATCTTCCAAGACCATCCCCTCTGTAGCTCTGTCAGGGGTGAATGTAATCACACATGAAATAAATATGAAGACAGTGCGGTGTGTGGTACCTGGAAGTGGAAAATCACAGGGAAGCTGGCTGAGGAAGACTGTGCGTGCACACTCCCCTGAGGGCAGAAACAAGCTGGAGCTCCTCTCTGCGCCAGAGCAGGGCTTCTGGCAGCTCACCAGAACATCTGCTAAGGACATCAATTCCGGTGGCTTTTAGCCAGTGACCCCTGGACACTTATGGGCTGCAGTACAGATGTGTGTCACTTAGATATATAATCAGCAGGAGATGCCAGTGGGACCTGGTGAGCCTGGATGGGAGTTTGCACTGACACCAGCGGGAGCCCAGCAGAGGAAGCCTGGTGGCAATCAGTGTCTGTACATCTGAGGCGTGTGGCTTTACCGGCTTTTCAAAGTTACCTAGCTAACATGGCAGGATGAATCCTGCCAGTATTCTGTCATGACTGGCCTTGGGTCAAAGAGCAGGTGTGGGCAAGGAGAAGAGACCTCACAGAGAAGACTGAGTTTCTAGTGCACCTATAAACTGTAGGCTACCAAATGTGTCTGTCCTAAATGCAAGCCCTGGGAAAGTGGAAAGAATTTAACATGGCATTAACGGTGATTTTCTCAGTATCTCAATGGTGCCTCACCGCATCCTTCGTGTGCATTTTATTTACCTGGCTCACTCTTCTTCCAGATGGGTCATGTGTATTAAGTAAACGATGCTTTCCTTTAATGAACACACACATATTGAGGCTCTATGCCAACCCCGGTGCTGTATGTCATTGCTAAGGTTCTATGAGCAAGTCTCTGGGATGACAGCAGGAGCTGCATGGGTAAGATGGAGGAAGCTGTGGCAATCTCTGTGCACTGCACAAAAGTGGCCAAGACTGGAGCATCATTCATTGGGCCTATGAGGGTCAACTGCCATTGGGAACTTGTGTAACACATGACACCGACCTGGAGTGAGACAATGCTGAGGTGGCAGGGTAGGCATAGACAACATCCAGGCTCTCCTGTGGAGAAGCTGAGGGTGGGCATTTGGCCATGAAATCTCCTCACAGAAATAGGAGATGAGATATGAAGCCAATAAATGTATCTTTTTAAAGACAAAAAGCGTTATTTTTTGTCTTCTTACATTTTGTTACTTTGTTTGATTTGATATACTTTAAGGCAGGGGTCTCACTGTGTAGCCTGACTCTTCTGGGCCTCAGTATATGGCCAGGTTGGCACTGAGCTCACAGCAACCCTCCAGCTTCAGCCCCCAGGAGCTGGCATTCTGGGTATACTGCATGCCGGTTGCCTTTTTAATTTTTATGATTAGGTTTAAAGAAAAAAATTAACTAAAACAAAATTCCAGGTCGTGCTAAGATTATTAGACTCTCACTAATATTAGCTTAACCCTAAAGTTTGAGGCTACAGAGCAGTCAACTCTCATGTTTGGTAGATCTTTGGTTTGTCTTAGCAGGCACAACACAGCAATCAACAGTAAGCAATGGTATTTAGTCCAATAAGACGTGAGGCTCCCTCACCCTAGACACACTTACTCCTGGAAGCAATTAGAGGGAGAGTTGAAATGTGAGTGTTCTTAAGTCAGAAAGGGTCCAGGTAAAAGAAAAAAAAAAAAAAAAAAACGGTTTTAAAGATCGATTTTTACCATTAAACTTTCTTATATTTTAATGCTATTCATTTGTTATTTTGAATTTTCTTATTAGTATGGCAAAAAACAAACAAACAACAACAACAACAACAAAAAAAAAAAAACAGTACTGCCAAGTAGCAGAAGGTAAAATTTAAAAGCTGTAAAACTAAGAGCGTTGAATGTAGGAATATACTAGTGGCCAAAAAGATAACAGAAATCTTCAGAAGAATTCTCATTTCTGAAATAAGTAAAGAGTTTGGAGTGCTAAGTCACAGTTTTGTTTCTTTAATTCTAAACACTCACTCAGAAGAACACTATTAGAATAAGTGAGTAACCAGGAATACAGTGACAAGTTAAATAACGTCACATAGGTTTTGGGGTGCCACGCGGTGATCTGTATCTGGGGCTCAGTGGGCAAGCTATGTGAAAGGAAGGCAGTGGCCTTTTATCTGCTGCCTTCACCTTCCCACAGTGCGGGGAGACAAGCCCTGCTGCAGCTGTGGGTGTTCGGCTCTCCGTTCACCTTTCCTGCTGCACCGGTGGTGAAGGAACAGTGTCTGTGTCAAAACACGAGGCTCACAGCATGCTTGAACCTACCTGATGGCTTCTCTCCATTGCAGTTCTCAAGGTGGGGGTTTGCCTGATGTGACAGAAGGAGTTTCACCAGGGTTGTCTGCAGCATAAAGACAATTTCACTCAGCACTACCATGCAGGATCCATCAGTAAGTACATGGGATACTGAGAACATATCAGCAAATGCCAAGGATGCTGAGGACCCACCAGTAAATACCCAGGGTACAGGGGCCATTAGCAAATATCTAGGTACTGAGGGACCAATCAGTAATTACTAAGGGCACTGAAACCCATCAGTAAGTACCCGGGGCACCAAGGGCCATCAGTAAGTACCCGTGGCACTGAGGATCATCAGTAAGTACCCAGGGCACTGAGGACCATCAGTAAGTACCCAGAATACAGAGGACTATCAGTAAGTACCCAGGGCACCGAGGACCATCAGTAAGTACCCGAGAAACTGAGGACCATCAGTAAGTACCCGCAGCACTGAGGATCATCAGTAAGTACCCAGAACACAGGACCATCAGTAAGTACCCAGAATACAGAGGACCATCAGTAAGTACACGGGGCACCGAGGACCATCAGTAAGTACCTGCGGCACCGAGACCCCGAGTAAATTCACATTGTTGCTGTCCCTGAGAAGCCCCCGACGTGGCAGGAGAGTGAGCATGAAACTTCTTGCATCCTCACTATCGCCAGGTTCTTGTCAGAACATGTTAGACAGTCAAGCTACTTCAGAACTTAGACATTAGGAAAAATTATTTATCAGGTGGGGTTTAACACCTGAGGCTCTGACAAGGACATTTTACACATTAACGTTCTTTTTGTAATGTGTTGTGGGAGTTAATGTAATATTGGATGACTTGGTTCAGTTTTTAATTTTACTGTAGCCACTCATCAAAGTCTTGGCTTGTCGGCAGCACACATTACCTCAATGTCACGCATGGCGTTAATGACCTGTAATCACCCCTCACACGCAGGGACAGACAAGTTAGGAGCAGGAGGCAGCTCAGTGGTGGAGCACCTGCCTAGCATAGATGAGATGGGCTCAATCCCTGGTGCTGCAACTAAGGAGTTAGTGAGTGATTAATAAATGAAGAGAAAATACATGAAGCATATGAAAAGTGCCCATGCGTCTACGTGACCCTGAGAGACATGCGCTAAATGCCAGCTATTGTTCTTGACTTTTATTAATTAGCGCATGTGTGTATGTGTGTGCATGTCTGTGCATGCACTTGTGTCTGTGTGCGTGTGTGCATGTGCACATGTGTGGATGAGTGTGGATGTCAGAAGACAACATTTGAGAGTCCGTTCTTTGCTCCCGCATGAGAGCTCAAACTCAGGCCAGCGGGTCTCTGGGTCTCCAAGGCCAGCGTTCTGTGCACTGGGTCACCTGGTGAGCCTGGCCAGCTTTTAAAAGAATGTCAGTAAGTATGTGCTTGTGAATTCTCTCACCTGAGCTCCACCCCCAGCATCGATTGCCTTCCTGGGTTTATATCTCACGGTCACGACCCTTCTCTACCTGCCCAGCAAATGCAACCGGAAGCTTTCCTGAGCCCCACATTGCTGTGACCTAGGGACCTAAAATCCTGCTGTGCGAGGGTTGTGTGGCTTCCCAGTGCATTTTCGGATCATCCGAGCGGTTGCTGCGATTCATTTGTTCCCCTGGGTATGTGTCACCACATCGAAAGGCTGTGCCATAATTTGCCTGCCTTTTTCTAAGCTAACTGAAGCATTCATTTTAAAGTTGGCCTAGTTCAGTTTTCAGACGTGGGCAGAGTATGGCAAAATTTCTTGCCAGAACACACATGAATCCCAGTGAATACTGCCCACATTTCTCCTGGCATTCTGGTCTTCGGGGGCCCCACCAGAACCTCACATTAAGCTGTCACTACTCTTCTTTACCTACTCAGCAAATGCAACCAGAAGCTTTCCTGAGCCCCACATTGCTTGTGACCTAGGGACATAAAACCCTTTAGTCATTCTCTAGTCTATTTCTTCAAACTTCTCTCACAAACACATGGGCTTGAGGGACTCAGCCATACCTCTGAGCGTGTGGTCTCAGGCATCTTCCCACTCTTGATGCCCACTGTCTGTTTTGGTTATTTTTGTGTCACGATAACCAAAGATCAAAGTAAGGCAACCTAAGGAAGGGAGGATTTCTTTGGGCTCTTGGTTTCCAAGGTCCAGTCCATGGTGCTCTGCCCCATGCTTGGGAAGAAAAAACATCCTGCCACCACCAGGAACATGTGGTACCCAGGGAGGAAACAGGGAAGGGAGAGGGGCAAAACACCTTCACCTGAGCCTCCTCTCTCCCTAATTGACAGTGACCTATTTCCTCCAGCTAGGAAGCATATCCTAAAGACTCCGGAGCCTGCAAAATTAGCGCTGCCAGCCTCAGTGAATAAGCTCCTGGGTACCTTTCATCTTCAACCTATAGCAGTATGCACTGAATCAATTCTTGATTGATTCCTGCCTAGAAAAAGTATGTCCTGAGTCACTGTTTATAACTGAAATTCTCCATGAACTCAGTTAAATCAGGCAGGAGCAGAAAAATGTAACTCTTGAATGATTTATACAAGTAAGTTATAGGAATGGAAACAATGTTTTACTGATACCAGAAATTCCCTCCCTCTATGAGGCCCAGCGGTTGCCCTAGCTAGTGTTGCCAGGACAGGGGAGGCCATAAGTGTACTCACTGATAAGTTCCTGAGCCCCACGAAACAATCCCCACCCATGCTCCTGTAAGCAATTAATCAACCTACATTAATTACTAATATTAAGTAACCCTAATTAATATACACATATATATGAAAGTAGAAATGAGGATAAGAGATGAGCATGGATGAATGTAATTAAAATACATTATACACAGTATGAAATTATAAGGAAGCGTGTGTGCGCATACGCATGTGTACAAATTAAGTAGAAACGGGAGCCTGTTGCCTTAGGTTCTTGTACCTGAGTGTCTCACTGGGCCGTACGGGTCAGGTCAGAGTTTCAGGTCACCACCCCTGAGGTGACAAGTTTTGGCATTTCTAGAAAGAGAGCAGCCTGCTTCCAGGCTGCCCTGCTTTGTTAGAAAACTGTCCCTGCTTCTGGGGAAGTGGTGACCAGAAGCTACGCACAGTGTGCTCAGGTGCCACTTCCGGATGGAGGCAAAGATGGCGGTGTCACGAACAGGCACACCAACAGGAGGAGGCAAAGATTCTGTTTTATGCACTGTCTCGTGCTGTTGGATGGGTCATATTTTAAGTCAGGACTAGGGTTTTCCTATTGTGCTTCCCTTTGCTTATGGAGCTGGAACAGGTAGTTCAACAGCATACGGTTAAGAAGTCCCTGCGCCAGACATTTCTGCTTCACCATAGCCACCTGAGAGTGGATCCAGGCAGCTACGGACCAACCCTCTGAAAGCCCTTGAGACAAAGCAAATATTTCATCACTGAAGGAGCTTTTCTTGTGTAATCGGTCACAGCAGCACAATGTAGCTAATTCAACACCTTTTCTTCATTAAAATGAAGTGTAATTTAAAGAGTACAATGGGATATAAAATGTAATTTCACTTTAGGTCTACAAACTGTAGAAAACAAACTGAGCACGGAGAGGCCTGCGTGATTGACTTGCCAGCATTAGGGGATGAAAACAGCTGGGAAGTTCTGGGAAGGACATCTACAGCTTCTGAGTGCTTCTCCAATGAGTTTGGCTGTGATGTACAGCACTCAGGGGAGGGTGAAGCTTCCTGTGCCCTCTGGAAAGTAAATATTTTTCCTATTAAATTATTTGTATAGTAAGATGATGCCATTAGGAGTCAAACTATACAATAATTAGCATATAAATTGGAAGCAAATCAAAATTAAATGTAAAGCTTTTTAAATGAACTGTTCAGTGATATATCAGAAAGGACTTAGGAAATCACATCACCTGGCCATACTTGGCTGCTAAATGCAGGGGCGTCCAGTACCCGTCATCCATCTTATTGACGTCGCCACCGTGTTCCAGGATAAGCAGCACCACCTCTCTGTAGCCGCTTGCACACGCCATGTGCAGCTGAAACATGACATGTTTGTTATTCCACCATTGTAAAAAAGAATTAATCACACCATTATTTGTTCAATAGTTTAGACAGAACTATTTCTTAAAGTATTGGATCTGAACATGATAGTACAAAGTTAATTGAAAAAACACAGGTACGTAGTGTATTATTTTGTTCACGTTGTGAAAGAAATACTACGGATTGTGAAGAAACCGTATCTTGCATCGTTTCCCCTCTGATTAACTGTGTGAGCTTTCCTGCGTGTATCCCACAGTCAGCTGAGCTGCTGAAAGGGCACACTGCTAAGTCTGTGGGTAATGCCTCCTGCCACCTGCCAGAGATCTGCAGTCTAGCCGCAAGCTCAGGAACTGTCTATGGTGCTGAACCGAGCGATTGAAGGGCAAACCCAGAAACAGGCCCCCTTGGGGCATTGCTCAATTTCTATTGTCTGTCTTAGCCAAACAGCTGTGCTAGGTAGAATTTAGTAATGAGAGGTAACATGTGTGATTAAGACTGAAAGGTTCAAGAGTCTTCTGAGCTGGTTGATGTCATTTTAGGACAGGCTAACAGCCTGTATACAGTGCTAACTCAGTGTCTCTTTGAGTTAGAAGCCAAGAGGCATGGAGACAGTACAGTAAAAAAAAGCCCAAGCACATAACTCCAGTAAGTTTTGGTCCCTGTGGGAAAGACTAGATGGCCAGAATCCAGACTAAAACAGAAATTTCAGGGCTGCTAGATAAAGTGTTGGGGCAAGCGGATCTGGCCAAGGCTGGAAGCTCTGTCACCAAAGCCATGAAAGTATGCTGGAGCACTGTTCTTTCAAGCCACCAAGTCTTCCCCAGTAATTCAGCCAACAGGAAAACTAAGGGAACGCTGGGAATGACACTGTCCATCCCTGCAGATTTCTGGTGCATGGATAGCATGTCAAATTTACTGTAAGAGTGGCATACGTAGAAATAAGGAAATATTTTAATATATCAACAGGATGTACAGGCCCTCTCTGGGCCACAGTATAAGTATTTTGCATCTTCTTCTTTATATGCTTTCCAAGATATATTAAAAGAATATATATGTATCGTTTTGTGAGAAAACGCCCTTTTGAGCAGTAAATCATATCCAGTTACATGTTTTAGGATCAACTTTAATTCTCTGTGTAAATGATCTGAGACAATGCATGCGTTTACCAGTGTCACTCCGTCATCATTTTTCTCATTGACATCTCCTCCTGAAGATAAGAAGTGCCTGACATCTGTCAGCATACTCATGGGCCTTTGCAGCTTTATCTGGCGCAGCGAGTGGAGGTCCACCCCTGGGAGAAGAAAACTCATTAGCTCTGAGGAAGATGCTGGAACTCAAGATGAGGCAGTCTTTCAACACATTTCTTTTCAGCTCTCCAATACTCAAGACTTGCTCCTCTTTGAATGCATCCTATTCCCAATAATAACTATAGGCTGCCTGGTAAAATGACTGCTCATTTTCCCATGTTTCTACATGGCTGGCTGTTCAGGAATGTAAGTTACTAGACTAATATCCTTAACATACTGGTATAAATTGTTCACAGACACTAGTCAGAAGCATCAAGTACTTAAGTTATACTGGAAGAAGATGCAAAGCCATGGCTTTTGTTTGCTTAGATTTTCTCATAGAAATACTTGCTCACAAATTTAGTGTAGTGTCCTGGACAAGCAAAGTTACTTCTGCTGAGAAACTGGCAATACATGAACAAAGTCTGATGCTCACAGTAATACCCCATGCAATGCTAAAGGAGTACTGACGACTATGCCAGCTGTGCTGGTGCTGGCAGCAGGGGTGCACTTCAAATCACATTTGGGGATTCTTCATTAGGACTCTGGCACTTTCCTATATGTGTGAAATTATTTCAGGATGAAAACGCAACAGTCTGCTCCAACTGAACAGCTTAGGGCTATGCATGTCAGAACAGACACTCAACACCAGCTTTTCTGGCTTATAGTCTTAGCTCATGTGCTCCTACTTCAGCTCACAACTTTCCTCAGCAATTATTTCTACCTGAAATTTCAGAATAGCACAAGTCTAACATTACTCCTATAATTTATAGAGTCCTCATTCCTACCATTGCTCCCTAACACAGACATTTACTGGGGTCAGGCTTCTGATATGTTCAGCATAAGATGTATTCACTTTCTACTTCAAGTTTGAGAATGGTTTCTGGGCTGCATGATGCTCAGTCATTTGAGTAATAAGATTCTAAAAACCTTTCCAAGCAAAGGCCAAGAAAACAATGGTGGTAGTGATGATGGTGGTGGAGATAATGATGCCTATGATGACGGTGATGGTGGTGGTGGTAGTGGAGATAATGATGCCTATGATGGCGGTGATGGTGGTGGTGGTGGTGGGGATGATGATGAATATGATGGCTGTGACGACAATAGTGATTCTGATAGTAATGACAATGGTGATGGCGATAATCATGGCAATGATGATGGTGATAATGGCTGATATCATGATAGTGAGGTATTGTGTACTTGTAAGTGTCGGGTGTGAGCCAGCCATTGTCATGAACATAGTCTAAGTTTCAGCTGTTGAATCTTACTGCAAATACCCAAAGAAAGCACCCTGTGGTGGACCCAAACACCATTTCTGTAGTGACACACCTGACATGGTCAGCATGGAATTTACTTCCTCAGGCAAACTTTGAGACAGTCATTTACAGCCTGGGCTTCAGCATCCTCAGAACCTTTGTAATGTGGGATTTGAGGGCATAGAGAACCAACTTAAACTGTCATCTTGTCTTCATTTGCAGGACTGTGGAATTTAACATGTGATTTAATTTTGGGAAATGCTCCATGATCATCAGCATTGAGATCTGCTGAGGATGTGATTAAACCCTTTAAGGTTTCGGACATTGGCAAAATCCCATAATGCTGCAGTGTTTGTTGCTGTGCTCCTCCAGGAAAGTTACTTAGATAAATTAGATAATCAGCATGGGATGCAGCAAAGATGCAAGACACAGGCTAAAACACAGAGGAAGGATACCCTGCATCAAAGACCATCCAAACTCAATACAGTAAGGCAAACGGCCAATTTCTTGCCCCTGTTACTAGGATACCACAGGGAATATTTTGACATGATATTGATTTAAACTCAAATTTGAATCAAATACGGTGCCAACTAAAGGGTGATATTTTAGATTTTCGTTATAATTTTAGGAAAGAAGGAAAAGTCCCCTTTTTTGCTAAGCCAATACAACAGAAACTCTGTCACCTCATGTCAATCAAGTGTCTTCAACTTCTGAATAAATCAACGAAGACAACAGAGCTCTCCTACCATCCCAGATCTAGTCAGGGCTGGTGAATGGGCTGAGTCTCCATTCTCCACTTTCTATTGTGAAAAGAC
The DNA here is from genome assembly GCF_907164565.1 of Psammomys obesus. Classification (NCBI taxonomy): domain Eukaryota; kingdom Metazoa; phylum Chordata; class Mammalia; order Rodentia; family Muridae; genus Psammomys; species Psammomys obesus. Next base: position 8,160,882 of record NW_026590699.1, read on the forward strand.
TCTAATTTTATGTTCATATGATTTTCTGGGAAAAAGAAGCCTAAAGATTATTTATTAGATTTATTCTTTAGGAAGAATCTGACATTTCTTTACATTTAAGAATTAAAAAGCAAGATCTGTTACCTCAGACTTGGAAGTTCCATGACACCATAGTCATTGGCCATCACAGATGACAATGGGTACCCAGCGTCACTTTAATTAGTTTATTCATTAACTGCGTTAATGCCTTAGGTGAGTCTTAATCTGTCTAGCCTTGCTCAGCTGTCTTTCTCAAAGACACACTGTTTGCATGGCAGGTCAACCACCTTGGTGTGAGGGTGCGTTCCATGAGTAGAATTACGGTGTGTGTTGGAGCTGAACTGTCCCTGCATGGATCCTGAGCCAAAGAGGACCTTGTGCTATCTCTCCTCCATGCTGCTCCAAGCACTTTGCCTCAGCACACGCTACTGACATGAACTCACTGCTTCTTGGGGTATCCCAGACGCTCACCTAAGCTTTGCAGAAGGGTCCATCTGTGAAGCCTTCTGCAGCAGTCTCAGAAAAAAAATGAAGTCTTCCTTCCTCAGCATGTGTGTGAGAGGATCATACCCCAATGCTCAGGGTCCAAGGCACCTACACACCCTTGTTTTTATTCTCAATATATCCCTGCATCATCACTCAAGTAAGCATAAAAAATAATTTCCTCCTAAAAACATGAGACACAATGAGGTCGCTGACATGCCACAACATGCTTTTAGCATGCACTGTCTTTAGCTCACAGAACCAAAGGTTGGTTTACCAGCCTCTCCTCAGTAAGCTTCTTAAAAAATGGAGGGAGGCTGCAGAGCTGGGCAGGCAAATCCCTCACAGTGATGTCAGCAAGGAGAAACAAACACATCTAGGCTGTGAGGGGCTGATGCGCCCACCTAGCCCTGTCCCAGACCTGAACAGCAGGCACAGTGCACTGTTTCACACAAGCTGGAATGTGCTGCTCCTGGAATATGTGGGATTCTCAAAGGGCCAGAACCAGAACAGGGCCTTGAATAAACTTCATTAAGCTAAGAAATGGTACAAGACACTGATGAGCTGAGTTTACTGGGGTCCTCTGAAGGAGGGTTAAGCATGATACATGGAGACTGGGCTTGGAAGCCACTGCACTACCTCACGCTTTAAAGGTCAGGGTTTTAACTAAGGCAGAGACAGCATGTCTCTGTGAAGGTATGGACAAAGTCTAGAGGTGTCATGGAAGCAAGTGCCATAGACTTAGTGACAACTAGATAAGAGGGACTAGCAAGAATAAGACAAAATTCAGAGAGGTGTAATAGTGAAATAAGGGCCATAGAGCGAGAAGTAACACCTCCCACTTGGGACAAGTTGTTTTAAGCCCTCTGACCTCCAAACTAAATGCAGAAGAAACTAGCGTGCAGCATTGAAGGTGTCAGAAGACATGCGGGCCACGGCAGTGATTTGGGAGCAGGCAATGCCAGCAAACGGTGATCTCAGCCAGCACTCATGTTGCCCTGTTCCAGAAGGCTGCTTCTCAAGGACTAATCCCAGAATCAGTCAACATGTGAGGAGCTGAGGATATGAGTGGAGCTCCCCAGGGTGTCACAGGAGGGAGCTTCAAGAGGAGGAGGAAAACACAGGAAGGCTACTTCGAGAGAAACTTTGCCAGTATGCTAATGTCACGCAAAGCCACAGAACAGAGAAAGGACTTATGGAAAGAGATTTCAGGAAGCCAGGTGCAACTACTACAGGGGGATTCCAGTGCTCAGAAAGCTGAGCACCAGTTCTGAGCACCAGATGACAGAGGCACAAGACAAGCTGCATGTCCTAAAAGGGCAGAAAGAGAGGGGGAGGAGGTAGAGAAGTATGTAGAGAAAAATGATAGAGAGATTAACCTATGCATAGGTATAGACATACAGACATACATACACATATATACATGTCTACACAGGTGGATGGATAAATAAAAGCATAGATAGGTAGGTGAATGGACACACACACACATATATCCATGTATGGAATATATATATTCATGGCTGAATATGGCTGGACAAATGTGTAGATAAATAGATACCGTGCACACACATGTACACACACACACACACACACACACACACACACACACACAAATGCAGATTTTTTTCATGCCCATTTTCTGTCCTGGCCACCTTGAGCTCCTCACTCATCTCGCCCTTCCCCCAGAGGCTCATTTTAAAATCGATTGCTTTCCTTGCATGCCCAGCTGTTTTGCCTTTTGCAAAGATGAGGTTTTCATCAAATGCTCAATCAGCCCGTACGAGGGTCTCATTTCACAATCCTGGCACCCGAGGCACTGAGCCGAGGTTAATTGCGGTGGCTGGGTTTACAGTGAAGTCGGTGCTGACGGCACAATTAGAACTTGCCACAAAGACTTTCTGTGTAATCAACTTGTTCATGATGTCTCCTGCCCCCTCTGCCCCCTGCGTCCTGACATGACAACGCGGTGATTATCTGATGTGAAATGCGATTTTGCAGAGCTGGGAGCACCCAGGATTGAAAACACCTGCAAAGAATAGCATGGTGCAGAAATGACAAGGGGCAAATGATAGCAAAAATGTCATCCCAGGCTATTAAAAATTCTTGATGGCATTGGTCCATGCTGTCACAGCAGATAACTCTCAGTGCACCAATGAGGGCAGAGGAATAAATGGAGTTGGACAGTGTTTACAGGGACAGGGGTGACACCGATAAGCAGGAGGGATTCTGACAGGGGCAGCAGCAGCTGTGCAGGAGGGCAGGGAGGGCACGCGGAAGGGGCTGGGCCACCGCAGCAGCAATGACAAGTGGAAAACAGAATTAAAAATTGAAGAGATACTAAATTGAGTTTGTTCCAGCAAGCCTGCATTTTACAAACTGATCATGACAGCCATCGTGGCAACAGCTTTTCGCTGAGAGAAGTCAGGGACTTTCTCTCTCAACCAATATATATATATTCATCCACCTCCCATGGGAAGAGAGTTTCTTTTCTTTTTTTTTTTAACATATGATGAAAAATATTCTTTTAACTTTTTTTATTTTTTATTAATTACACTTTATTCATTTTGTATCCCCCCATAAGCCCCTCCCTCCTCCCCTCCCGATCCCACCCTTTCACCCCCTTCTTCACGCATGCCCCTCCCCAAGTCCACTGATAGGGGAGGTTCTCCTCTTCTTTCTGATCTTAGACTATCAGTTCTCATCAAAAGTGACTGCATTGTCCTCTTCTGTGGCCTGGTAAGGCTGCTCCCCCCTCAGGGGGAGGTGATCAAAGAGCAGGCCAATCAGATTATGTCAGAGGCAGATTCTTGTAAAAAACCAAGCTTTCTTTTAAATGCTTTGGTGGGTTGGAAGCTTATTAGTGATACTAACACATTTGCAGATGGCCATCTGAGTTTCATTTAGTGACCGTAGGAAGGAGAGGAAAGACAGCCACTCGAGTGGGTTCTCTGGCTGAGTGACACTTGGTTCTTTCAGCATTCGGACTTTTATTTTACTTTAACTCTCACATATTTTCTTATTTGCTTAATTTGTTAATTTATTTTAGAGAAAGGGTTTCACATGCATTCACTCTGTAGCCAAAGGTGACCGAATGTCCCCATCAATACTGCTACCATCAAGTGATGGATTACAGGTGTGCTCCACCACATCTGGCTGGCCTCCTGGTGGGTGCTGACCCCTGCACTCTCCCAACTGAGCCACACCCCCACATTTCTATTTCTTATGTGTCTGGGTAATTTGCATCTGCGTCGGCATGTGTACATAGCCCATGAATGCAGTGCCCACGGAGGCCGGAAAAGGGCATCAGATCCCCAGATCTACAAACGGTGTGAGCTAACCTGTGCTGGGAATCCAACTCAGGTCCTCCGCAAGAGCAGCAAGCGCCCGTGACCACGCAGCCACCTCTTCAGTGCCCATGATTTATTTTTTAAACCACTTTATGGGGGGGGGGGGGGGAAGATCACATATTGAAATGTAAAAATTCCCCTCTCCATTTCTCTCCCTCCAGCTCCTCCCAGCTCATTTAAATCCCTCCATAAGTCGATAGCCTCTATTTCTTTGATTATTATTATTAAATAATATGCATATATATGTACTTACACATATGTATATATATATGTGTGTAATACAAACGTTTATATATGTACTTACAAACATCTATCCATATACACGCACTTCCACACACAGCCTGCTGAGTCTGTCTCTGTTGTTTGTGTGCATGTGGTTTCAAGGCTGACCACTCTGCAGTGGACACCAATTATGAGGCTCCGCCGTGGGCAAGGCCAACTCTGCTTCTCCCAGTTCTAGTCATTATTGCCAGCAGTTTTTATTTAGGGGTGGGCTCCTGTGGATTTTCCCCTTACACGCTGACACGAACCTTAAACTGCCATTGTTCTTGTCTTTCACGCAGCCATGTCTAGGGCCATCATTGAACCACACACCCGCGCTGCACACAGTTCACATGTGCCAGCTGACGGGCACGCGGGTCCCCCGTCTGGGGAGCCAGCACAGGGCAGTTCTTGGAGTTGCCTCCTACTCTCGTCACCATCACTACGGCAGTGATAACAACATGTGGCATACAGAGTGCTTGGGTCACTTTTCAGTCATAGGAAGGTGTTACCTCAGGCTGCCCATGGACCCATACACACTTGGAACTCTGTCCTGAGCTGCCCACTGAGCAGCTCACACCACCTAGACCTGTGTTCTTGGTAGAACTAGTTAACTTTTCTCCAGAGGGTCATAGCCCATGGAACTGGAAGCCAGCAAGGGAATTCTCTCGCATAGGGGTCTTGAGGGCCATTAGGGAGGTGCCAGCACAGGGCAGGACTGGAAGCCAGCAAGGGAATTCTCTCGTATAGGGGTCTTGAGGGCCATTAGGGAGGTGCCAGCACAGGGCAGGACT
>NW_026590699.1:8165794-8172071 GCF_907164565.1 Psammomys obesus
TAGGGGTCTTGAGGGCCATTAGGGAGGTGCCAGCACAGGGCAGGACTCGAAGCCAGCAAGGGAATTCTCTCGCATAGGGGCCTTGAGGGCCATTAGGGAGGTGCACTGAATACCTTGCCCTGCAGAGTCCAAGTGTGCAGGGTCAAGATGCGAGATGGATCCCCGCAGCCTGCTTCCGCCCTATCCTTGCCTTGGTGGTCTTCAGCGAGGGCACAAACACTCTTGCCTTGCTTTCTAATTAATGAGGCTAGTTCTCATTAAGAAACCAGGGCTACCGAACACTAGTTATTATTCTATGCCATCCTTAAAATAAACCTTTTGAAATAAATGAGCCAGCGGAGGCAAAGCATGCTGGGAATGAGCTAAGTGCTTCTCCAAAGAAGACAACGGAGCATCATCAGCCTCCAGCTCTGAGTATTCCAGAACGTTGAAGGGGCTAGACCTCTGGGGTTGTTATTTACATTTAGTCTTCGAAAAAGATGGCATGAGGGCAGGACTTACCCTCCCAAGCTTTGTCACCAGGTGCAGCAGCGGCTCCCACTCACCCTCACTGAGCTGACTCACTAGTTCATGCTGGGGCTGTGCCATTAATGTCCCTGTGAGTGACACAGAGAGGCTCAGCTCCGTTTCTCCGGGCCAGCCCTCTCTGATCCCAGGCTTTCTTCTCATGTTGCTTTCGCTTCTAAATGTCACTGAGAAGCCTGGTGTGCACACGCTGCCCTTGCTTGTCTTCTGTCTTCCCTGAGCTTATAATTCCTGCAGGGACCACCTGGCACTGGAGGACACACTCAAGGTGACCTTGCTCTCATCAGCTCAGAATTCGATTGTGCGGTTCACTTCTCTTCCTATCCTCAGGGAGGAGAGTTCCTAATTACAAACTGGTCCTACCAATTACTGACCCCAGGCATCTGTTTGCTGCTCCTTCACTGTTCCCCTGAGAGTGCTGCCAGTTTGCAAGTCAGCATCGGCTAAATAAACCATAGGGAAAGGTGGGGAAGCAAGCTACCTGTGTCACACCCTAAAGGGAGGCAGACAGTCCAAAATAATGTATGTGCTTTCTAAGAACGATACACGTTTGCTGTTCTAACAGTGCATTTTTTTTCTGCAGAGTTTTTAACAGGAAGCTTTGGGCTACCGTTCTCATCCAAGTAAGCCAGCAGGATAGCGCTAGATTCTGTCCCTTCGATGGCATAATCTAAGGGAATATTTCCATTCACATCTTGCAGGAGGACGTTGGCACCAGCCTGTATGAAAACAAAACAAAATAACGATCATTAAATGTTTAAGATTAAAACTACAATAAAAATGTTCTCTTTACAATTGTCCAAGAAATAGAAACAGTTTATATCAGACACAATGCTGAGGGATTTGGAGGAAATGACAATTATTTTTTCTCCTTTTTGGTTTTTTGAAACACACTCTCTCTTTGTAGCCTTGGCTGTCATGGAACTCCCTGTACAGACCAGGCTGGCCTGGAACTAATAGAGATCCTCCTGCCTCTGCTTCCTAAGTGCTGAGATTAAAGGCGTGCACCACCACTCCTCAGCCACATTATTTTTTCAGACAAATACATTAAATAATTTATGGAGACTCCAGGTTGTCTAAGCTTAAATGTGAGGTCTCAGTGGGCAAGCTGAGCTTGGCCTGATCTTCCCCAAATCTATTTCATTATTCTTTGTTCTCCACAGGAATCCACCTGAGCACAGTCCTCCTATCGGTCTGACAAAACTGCTCCTGCTCGGTTTTGATTTCAAACACACACACACACACACACACACACACACACACACAGACAGACAAACTGTTTTCTAGAAAGACTCACAATCTATTCTAGATCTCAGAACCCCAGAGAACTAAATCATCATGTCTTACTGTGCACATCGGTTCCCCGATGTTGATCCAGATGGACTGGAAGATTCCCTTTTACTCTTGAAAACCGTCACAAGAATGGTTGGCACTGCTCTTTATTCCCCAGTGAGACCCATGTTTATCAGCCATGGCTGCCATCATTCCTCCAAGGCCACGGCTGGAGCCTTTATCCCTCTAGCCCAGGACTAGATCTGTTCCTTGAATCTATTTCTGTCCTTATCAGTGTTCTCTTGTTCAAAGATAGCAGTTTAATCCCTTTCAATAGATAATATTATTTATATTCAATAGTCCTAGTCAAAATTGTTGCCAGGAATTTTAGTTCTCAGTTAGATGTTGAAGAACAGTGAAGCAGAGCAATGCAGGGTGAACCATGATGTCCTATAACACAGAGCTGTGAGCTGGAGTAATATCCCTTAGGTTCCTTTTGTAAGATCTGTTATCACAGCAACAGAAAAGGAAACTAAGACAGAGCTTAGGATGTTTACTTTCTCATAGATTTCTTGCTCTCTGTCTACTAGGTTGATGTGTGAAAAAGATCCTAATCTTTCCCAGAGAACTAAACAGTAGGCTCAGGATGAAGTGGCTTGTATAACCAGTGTCTCAGTTGGGGCTGCTAGTGCTATGATGAAACACTGCCATCTAAAGCAAGAGTTGGAGGAGGGGACAAGGTTGATTTGGCTTAGGTCTCATGTTACTGTTCATCATAGCGAGAAGCCAGTGCAGGAAGTCAAACAGGGTAGGACCCTGGAGGCAGGAGCTGAGGCAGAGGCCATGGAGAGGTACTGTTCCTGGCTTGCTCCAAATGGCTTGCTCAGCCTGCTTTCTTATAGAACCCACGACTGTCAGCCCACGGTGATACCACCCAACATGGCCTGGACTCTCCCCCATCAATCACTAAAGAGCATGCCCCAGGTTTGCCTGCAGCCAGATCTTAGAGAAGCATCTTCTCAGCTGAGACCCCCTTCTTTCTAGTGACTTTAGCTTGTGTCAAGTTGACATAAAACTAGCCAGCACGGCCAGTGAATGTAAGATCAGACACACATGCACACACAAAGACACACAGATATACACACACATGCACAGACACACACACACACACACACACACACACACACACACACACACACACATACACACACCGTCCCTGAGCAAGACACTTCAAGAAAGAGGCTTCCCTCAGTGGTCAGGGCCCTTTCCCCATGACAATGCTCTGCAGTGAGTGTGAATACCCCCGGCAGGAAGAAACCCAACCTACCACAGACTTGAGGCAGAGGCCCCCCTGGCCTTCCATACTTTTGGAATGCTGCCAGGAACTTGCCCAGGGCAGGGGTTCAGAGGAACATTCTCTCCAGAAGGAGCTGACATCATCATGTCTCCTGAGTTTCCTCTCATGGTTTTTGGTATGGAGGTTCCCACATCTGCTGTGGCTCCACCTCACTGCTACAATGGTCACTAAACACCGGCACTCTAACAACAGGGATTCCCCTACAGAAGAAGCTTTGGGGGTGCCTGTGAGAGATGGCTTAGGCAGGCTACCCGAGGTGGAAAGATCCAGCCTTGGAAGCATCCATGACCTGTGTTCTGCAGCAAATAACAAGGAGAGAGCAAGCAGCATGCCAGCATTCCTGTCTCTCTGCTTCCTGACTGCAGGCACGTGACCAGCTGGCTGAAGTCACTGCCACCATACCTTCCCCTCCAAAACAGCCTTCCCTTCTCCCTGGGCCTCTGTCTCTTGCCTGGTCCACACATTAGCTTCTCTGCAGCTGTCCATCAGAGGACAGGAAGCACACAGCATGGGCTCCTGTGCCAGCTGGTATGGTCCCACACCCGTGTAACCCCTTACTAGCTTTACGGCCTTGGCAGATTCCCGAGTTTCATGAAACCGGATTCCCCAAAGAGTGAAACTGTAAACTGTACTTGCAAAGTCTGCAGGCATGACCAGGACCTGCCTGAACACCATCTGAGAGCACACACTGTCTGAGTTGTCACCAAGGCAAACAGCACTAAACCAGTGTCTCAGTGAACCTCACAACACACACATTCACCCTGTTCTCCACCCAGGATAGCACAGCAGGCCATGAAACATGGGCTCATGTGCATGGCCAGGCACTCAACACTCATGTGACCCTGGAAATGAGTCTTTCTCTCTCCTTTGCTGTCCAGTTGGAAGGCAGGGCTCAGAGGGCCCCTGGAGAGATGGAGGACATTGTTTCTGGGAAAGTATTAATGATACAGCCGTGTAAGAACAGCTCCATGTCATCATGTGGGGAAAACCAGCAAAATGGCTAGCATGTTACACTAACACTTCCAGTAAGGGGCAACGTGAGCTTTACTGCAGAGCCACAGACATGTAGACAAACATCTGTGAAAGCAGCCATCCCCAGCTGCAGATGAGAGGATTTATATGTCTGTTGTATGTGTGGTGACAGACATGTGGACTGCTCTCCCAGTGTCTGTCTGTCTAGGGAGAGTCAAACGTCTCAATGTTGGGAGCTCACAGCACAGTTCTAATGGCTGGCCTTTGGGAGATTTTAGCCCTCATTTAAGCAGCCTGTGCCTCAGTTTTCTTTGCCAGCTATCCTGGGTGCCAAGGCTTCCTAACTCTTTCTACACACCGAGCTTTCATTTTCTTCATGAGAGGGAAGCTGTTCCCTCATGCCCTTCTGTGAAGGAGACCCATGTGTAACAGCAGAGAAATGCCTGAGCTTGGAGATACTATTTTGCCATGCCCAGACACTTTCAAAGCTAGAGATGCAGGTTCTTTGGCAGGCTGGATTGTGATATATTGGAACGCAAGGCTCTTCTGTTGCTTAAATCAAATTATAAATGCCTTCAAAGACCTATTTTTTTTTCACTGAAATATGCAGGCTCTGAGAAGGTGGGTCTGCTGGTGTCTGTCAAATGTCTGGGAACCTCCACTGGCCCATTATTCCACTTGGGTCTGAACAAAGGCCCTGTCTGCTCTCTGCATGAGCTGATTTCATGACCAGCTTCCTGGCTCTACAGTATTTTGAAGTTAAAATGAACATCAGCAGTGAGATCATGACTGACTTTTTTATTATCCAGCCAGCTGACCCAGGAGTGAATGTCTACTTTTAACTGATAGTGGGTCTCATCAGAACAAAGAAATTGACTAGCTACAAAATGGAAAAATACAAAACAAAAAACTAAAATGGTCAGGTGATACCATAAGGTCTAACCTGTAACATATGCAATGGGAAATCCACCAAGAATTCTGAGTTCTGTAAGGAATTGTGCTCCTTCTACTAAGAGTGATTGAGACACTCAGGAACAGCAAATCAACTTAGTTTTGTGAAGTGAAAATAAACAAGGAATTCAGTTCACTAAAAATACCGTTCTTGATGATGTGCATTTAAAATATGCCAACATATATGAATGTGTTAAGTATAATCTTCCAATGCTCTTGATATCCTTGAAAATGTACTGTTTCATTTTTTCAAGTTTTGCTTTCCACTATGGACATGAAGATGAGAGGTGTAGGTGTGTTTGTTACTTGGTTTCCCCAGATACTGATCCCAAGCCTTTCTGTGTGGGACCAAGAGATCAGCATCAAACAAGACACTAATTTTTCCAGCGTCAGAGTGTGTATTTTATTACATATATAGAAGCTGTTTTATTTCAAGGAAAAAGAAATGGGGAGTTGAAGGCTTTAAAGCAAAATTTTCAAAAGAATAGGAAAGCCTAGATTTTATTTTATTTTTTAATACTTTATTTTATTTCATTTTATGTGCATTAGTGTGAAGGTGTCAGATCCCTTGGAATTGGGGTTACAGACAGTGTGAGCTGCCATGTGGGTGCTGGGAATTGAACCCGGGTCCTTTGGAAGAGCAGACAGTGCTCTTAACCACTGAGCCATCTCTCCAGCCCCTAGATTTTATTTTTAATATAACAAAAAATAATCTTAAGAGTTTCTACACATTTCATAAGTGTTAAATAGTATTTTAAAACAGCTGAATGGCATGCTTGATTTTAACAGCATGGCCTCTCCAGGTCGCTCCAGCAGTGGCTGCAGAGCCAGAGGCAGAACAGCTCTAAGTTGGGAACAGAGTATTTCTTAGTCCTCATCAGAGAAGTTTCTTTGTGCTGTGGACAGTAAACAAAGCACAAAGAATAAGGGACTGTGGAGGCTCAGCCACAGACAAGACAAATAGATCACAGCCATCCCTAGCGCTCAGTGACCATTGCGGAAGTGGGGACAGAAGGACTATGAGGGCCAGAGGAGTGGAGGACGAGAGCAAAGCACTGCCTTCTGGGCAGGACAGAGCTGCGGCACTCAGGAACACACAGCAGCTGTGCTTCCTGCACAGGACCAAGCCAGGCGGCCTCCCAGCTTGGGGCACTGTGTGTGTGTGTGTGTGTGTGTGTGTGTGTGTGTGTGTGTGTGTGT
>NW_026590699.1:8172081-8173835 GCF_907164565.1 Psammomys obesus
TGTGTGTGTGTGTGTGTGTGTGTGTGTGTGTGTGTGTGTGTGTGTGTATGTATGCAGGTGAGCTCCTGTGCATGGAACTGCCTGACACTCCACACCCCTGCCTGCACCAGATGTTGCTTGTTCTCCTATTCTGAGAGCACTTGTCGTCCTCCATCTCACTAGAAAGAACCTTCCAGACCAAGACACCAGCTTTGTCTCACTTTCTCTTCCAATTGCAATGACAAGATGCTCTGGCTGAAGCAACTTATAGGAGGAAGGGCTCATCTTAGTTCATGATGGGGACTCAGGAGTTTGAAGCTGCTGGTCACATAGAGTCCACGGTCAGATGTCAGCCAATGAGTGCATGTGCTCATGTCCATCTCTTTTTGCTCAGCACAGGGACCAGCCCCTGGGAGAGTGCTACCCAGGTTTCATGTAAGTCTTGTCGCCTCAGTGAAAAACACTCCATGCAGGACACCTACTCCTGCCCCGCCCCCCAGTCTTTCACTGTGGCTCCCTGCTCAGGTTAGACCAGACTTTGACCATGAAATTAACCATCACAAGCTCCAAAACACCTTTTCTTAGCAGCATGGGCATCCACCGCAGGCCATTCTACCTATGATGTTATAGCTCTCCTGCTGAGCCAAACCCCTAGGTCATCAAAAAAATTTATTTGTGCAACATAGACTACAAGGCAAATCCTGACATTTCTTTCAAGAAAATAAATCAAGCACATCATGATTGCTTTTTATCATCAGGGAGGTGAAGGTGATACTTTTTATATGTGCAAAACCAACAGGGACCCCTCAAGTAAAGTGTGTAACTAAGTGCTTGGCAGATCCTGCTGGAGCCCTTGGGCACATTTACTCTCTAGTTATTGGAACTGGAAAGCCATTTAATTTCAAATTTGCCCTAAATTTTGTTCTTGATGTATTGGAGTTGGGAGTCACATATATCGTTTCCTTTAAAGAGAGTCTTTTTTAACTCAGGCCAGATGACATATGAACCAATAAACATTTATTGGCTTGTGCTATGTAGCAGTTTAATCTCAACAACTGTGTTTGTACATGGTTTTACTTAGCAATAATTCTTTGTCACATTAATATTGAAAGCTTAATAAAAGTCCATGTATTGGGATTGTAGTGATAAAATGCTACTTCTTTCTGCTTGGTTAAAATTCTTGGTAACCTGTCATTTTTTGATAATTATAAATCTACTGAAAATGGAAAGGCTATCACCAGAATGTCCCCCCTATTATGGTTTATACCATGCCCCCTCTGAATATGTTGAAACTCTAACCCAAGCTTTCGTTTGGGAGTATGGTCATCCAGACAATGCTCGCTTAGAGGAACTGACCTGGAATAGTGTGGGCCACTATCTCAGGGTGCCCAACGTCCTGAACAGGAAAGGCACTTTAACGGCAATAGAAACCTGGTGAGACACAGAGCTGGAAAGATGGAAGGAGGGCTTAGACTGATTTATTAAGAGACAAGACAAGCCTGGGTCTCTTGGGAGCTGAAAAGGCAAAAAAAGAAAAAAACAAAAAACTCCTGGCTGTAGGCTTCTAGATGTGTGAGAAAATAAATATTTGTTCTTTAAAGCCACAGTCTCTAGACTTTATGATTGCAGGAAACACACATGCACACACAGAAATACATCTACCCACACAGGCACACAGACATACATATGCACACACAGAAATTCATCTACCCACACAGGCACACATGCACACACAGAAATACATCTACCCACACAGGCACACACAGACACACACA
>NW_026590699.1:8174235-8199253 GCF_907164565.1 Psammomys obesus
ACACATGCACACACACACACACACACATGCACACACAGGCACACACACGTGTACATGCCCTCACACGGATGTATGTGCCTGCATGTGTTTACCTGCATTAGTCCTGCCTACCCCTTGGAGTCCAAAGCATCCCATTCCCCGGGACTGAAGTGAGGCGGTTATGAGACACTGATGTATGTGCTGGGACCAATCAGGATTCCCAGATCCCGGTAAGGTGCTGGACCATCTCTCTAGCCCCTGAACTACACAAACTGATGCCATGTATAAAGTGGTGCTCCATTAGAGACCCATACACAGGGGAATGAAAGGGGACATTCTGAACAGCCGTAAGCCACAGTTTATAACGGACATGGAGCAACCTACTTCCCTGAAAGACAGGCTGCTCCAGACCCTTGAAGAAGCAGACCATCCATCGGACATAGCTGAACATGTCAATAATCCCCCACAAATCACGATGAAGCATTTGGTTCATGACGAATTTTGTAAGTCTTCCAGGAGGCAAATGTGTCCACTCTCTGCTGGCTCTTTCAGCACACTGAAGCGATGGGACACTGCCACACACTTCATCAAGCCAGCGTAACCCAATGCCAAAGACTACAGACTCTCATTAATTCAGATGCCAGATCCTCAGCAAAATATTACAAAACTGACAAAACAATGCATAAAGGTAATCAAAATGCACTTCCAAGCAGGGCTTCACTGAGCTCTCAGCAGGGCCCTGCTTCCTGCTTCCAAGACAGATACCTTCTTGCCTCTCACAGCTGCTGACTGAACTAGGCATGTCTTGGTCATGGACCCATATACACAAGTACACATAGACTGATTTGGCACACACATACACATAAATAAAAAAAATCTTTAAAAATAATTTGTATCTTTATGTTATCCTGGCCAGAGGTTCAGCACTTGAAAATCAATAATGCAATCTATCACACTAACAGGCAGGAAAGCTAGAAAGCACATGCTCACCTCAGCGGACTTCCATGACACATTTGGTACAATCTACGCGTGCTGATGGAAAACAGTAAGGAGCCACAGAGCATGACTCCCCTTTGACAGAGTACCCTGACAGCTAACACCAAAGAAACTCCACAGTACCCTTGTCACAAGACAAGGTAGAGTCTCCTCCCATTATGCCTTCCTCATGATGTCTTAGTCAACCAAATATGACATGAAATAGAGCTACGTGTACAACCTGTGCACAGAGAAACAAAAAAAGCATGTGCTCACATACGAAACAAACTTCTACAGAGAAAGAGTCCCGAAACCAAAACCGGTCTAGGTCTCAGGATGGAAGGTCTGTGTGAAAACAACTTTTATTCACTTCTCCATTCTGCAAACATGAGGGTTGAATACAAAAGCATGCTACTGTCAATATTAGAATCCTGGGATAAGAACTAGTTAGATCACGAACCTAACAAACTGCTTACAAGACAAGAAGGGATGGAAGCCTACCAAGAAAGCTGTTCCAACGCACAATTGGGAAAATAGCCCCCGGCTATGGGTGGGAATGCCAAGATGACAGTTGTTCCAAGCTTGTCTTGCAGAATCAATAAAGTCCCAATTGAAATCCTAGAAAATTATTTGGCAGACACTAACAAGCCGATGACAAAGTTTTAAAGGTTTGGAAAGAAAACTAATTATCCAACACAAAGTTGAGGGAGAAAGTGTCAGAAGGCTCACTTCATCCAATCACAAGACTTTCTGTCAAGCAATATAATGGGATGTGTGATATCGCTGAAAAAAATGCACAGATCAATAGACAGGAACAGAAGGCGGAGACAGACCCACATAAATATAGACAGAAGAAAGGACGTAGATGATACATCAGAGCGCTGCCGACAGTTAGTGCTGGGGAACCACGACCAGTGGGAAAGGGACGCGACCACAGACCCTCTCTCTAGCCTCTGCTCTCCCCACCAGGCCACACCATCCTTTACTCTTTCCCCCAGTGTCAGCTACAGAGAACTTCTGTGAGTGCTGCCGTCAGGGGACTTCTCCTAGCCCTTGGTGGCTCCCGGCTGCAGGCCTACAGCTTTGACTTACCACCTGGCTTGTGATCTGTGCCTTGTGGCTTTTAGCACACAGGCTAGGTCGCATGGTGTGGCACTTAGCCCTCCTAAGAGCCCTTGTCAGAAACCTCGCTTTATTCTCTCAAACTGTGGATTCCTTTCCCTCCAGGGCCCCACTATGGCCACCTCCACTCCCCCAGGAAATTACTTCTGAGAAGTAATTTGTCTCAGCATCTTTTATATGAAGTCATAACAGATACATCTTTCCTCACAAAAAAAAAAAAATCATTCATAATAGATCACAGATCAAAATGTGAAGTGCTGACTTTGAAACGCTCTTCAAAGGAGAAAATCTGGATATCGCTGAGAGGGCCTATGGGATTGTTGACACAGTACCAAAGGGCCAGCTCTAACACAAGCACCGTCATAAACATCATCAGTGTCACGACAGAAGGATAAAGAGATTCCATGGATGAAGCTCTGCTGATTTTTCAAAAGGATCTGCTTCTTCATGGCCTAGAATCATCCAGGTTAGGGTATCAAGGGCTTTGATGGAAACTTAAAAAATGGATCATTTTGGAAATTTGACTTTAGGGCCTGTGAAGATGTCTGAGCCTCTCAGAGAAGTTGCTGCCATTTCAGAGGACCAGAGATCGGTCCCAGTATCCCCACAGAGTGGCTGACAAAACCTGCGATTTCAGCCCCAGGGATTTGCTGCCCTCCTCTGGGCTCCTCATTTAAGTAAAAATAAATAATAAATAAAACAATTATTTTATGGCAACTGACTGGTTTTAAGTTATTAAAATAACCACTAGAAGCAGTAAAAATAAAATAAACGTAGTCTCTGTACTCAGCTGAACAGCAGGATGTCGATGACCTTCTGCTTCTTTCAGTGTACACAGACATTGCGTGAGCACATGTGCTGAGTGGAAGCACTTTGTGAAAACAAGCAGAACGCAGTGGCCTTCCATCTTATGTTCTTGTTTTTTTTACCTAATAGCTAATTTCACACACTCCCTTTCCTGTGTCATTAGACACTAACTAAATTCTATTACACTTCCATAAAGAGTCATTTTACATACCCAAGTGTCCAGTTCATCACCCCTCTAAATCATGAACTCTGTTCTTTGTCTCCAAGCAAGCGTTCCCACCCCTGGAATTAGCCTCCTATCTGCTATATATCAGGTACCTGTGGCATTTGCTTCAGTGTGCCAGCTTCATGCACTGTCCCATGAGCTCGCTCCATGGATGCCCTGCTTCTGTGCCAGACACATATGGATCCTCACTGCCCCTCAAACTCTCTCACCTCCTATGTCTCCTCTGTACCTTCTATCCCAAACCATAATGCCCAGAAGAGTCGTCTTGAGCCACTGGAATTCCAGCCTTCTTCCTGGGATTGCTCACCTCAGCTCCCTCCACTCTCCACCCTCTCACACACCCTGTTCTGCCATAGCTTTCTCAGGGTGACTATTACCCTGAGCTTTCTCAGGGTGACTATTAGTGTTTCCTAGTTCTTTCTCTGTTTTTCTCTCTCTCCTTCCTTCCTTTCCTTCTTTCCTTTTCTCCTTCATTTGTTCCTTCCTTCCTTTCTTTCCTCCTCCTCCTTCTCCTTTTGGACACAAGGTCTATCATGTAAGTCTGGCCAGCTCACTATGCAGATCAGGCAGGCCTCCAGCTCACAGACACCTGTCTGCCTCTGTCTCCTGAGGTGTCCTGGAGGTGAACATCACTAGGATTGGCTTGAACTGTGGGAAAACCTACTTTTTGGTATACTGTGGCCATCACAAATATTTGTCCAAGCATGTTCATGATACAGTCATAGCTGTGCTTTTGCTGATGTTGGGGGATCATTGCTCTTTTGTAAAGGCAGTATCTCTGGAGGCAGAAGAGACAGGATCAGAGTTACAGGTGGCTGTGAGCTGCCTTGTGGAGGCTGGGAACTATATTTGCATCTTCTGCAAGAGCAGTCAATACAGGGAGCTACCTCTCCAGCACTCTGCTCCCCTGAAAATTTATTCTTGAAGAACTAAATGAAAACCTGAGGTCTTGAGGTCCCTCCTCTGATTCTCCCATTTCCTTGGCCATCTCCTGCTTAGAGTTTTGAACATGTGCTCTCTGCCCAGTAACCAATGATGTCACAGCCGAGCCTCTTTTCTCCCCCATAACCCGGCACCTGTGGGTAAAATCGTTCCCCCAGTTCTGCCTTGTAAATTGAAGGACAAACCTCAAAGTTGTGCTGTGGTTGCAAAAGAATCAAGTCAACGGCAAGAAGTTCTCTTCACAAGAAGATGTGTCAACCCTTCTTTTCAAAAAGCCGGAAGTATTTTTTAGATGACATTAAGTTTTCAATCCACATGAGTAAAAACTAAGGTATACAGTTGTAATATCACCAGGTAAAACAGCCTTTAGCTTTGTAACAAGTTGCCACATTATATATTACAAAGTGGCTTAGCTACTCTCAATTCATGAGAGTTCCTATTGCTTTAAGTTTGCTGCTAATAGTGTTTGGGACTTGGGACATTTTAAAAGTAGCATAGTGTTATCTCATTGTGGATTTTCATTGTGGTATGGATATTTATAGTGTTTTCATTTAGAATTATTAAGACTTAGAAGAACCAGGATGTTCTTAGAATTGAATGAATAAATGAACTGTAGCACTGTCCTGATTAGTTTTTGTTTTTTTTTTTTCAACTTGACACAAGCTAGAATTGGCTAGGAAGGGAACCTCAACTGAGAAAATGCTTGTCTGATTGCCTGTAAGCAAGGCTGTAGAATATTTTCTTAATTAACTATTGAGATGGGAGGGCATTGCCACTCCTGGGCAGGTGGTCCTAGGTTGTATAAAAAGCAGGTTTCCGAAGCTAGGAAGAGCAAGCTTGTAAGTGTTTCTCTGATGGCCTCAGCCTTAGTTCCTGCCCCAGCTTCCCTTCACAATAGACTACAACTATTAACTGAAATAAACATTTTTTTTTTTCTCAAAAAAGAAGAAAGCCGGAAGTAAACGGGCGTGCAGCCAGGACACTCAGACACCCAGTGCTCTTCTGTCTTCCCCGCCTGTGTGGTTCCACACAATTGTTTTTTCCCGTTGCTGAAACGGGCAGTTGGTAGAAATGCTACTTGGTGAGGTTCACTCAGAAAGCGAGTCTTCAGGCTGAAGATTGGGGGAGTGGGGAGTGGAGGGATGACTCAAGAGTGAAGAGCGCCGCTGCTCTTCCGGAGCACCCAGGCTTAGCTCCCGGCACCCAGCACCCACGTCAGGTGGCTCACGCTGCCTGCAACTCCAGATCCAGGGCGTATGAAGCACTCTTCTACCATCACCCCACGCATGCGCACGTGTGCACACAGCCCCCCAATAAAAATAAAACAAACTTTTTAAAGAAAGCTTTCCCCCTCTCTGGTGAAGGCTTTAGACATAGAAACGGCCACGTGAGGATAACCCTTTACCTTCATATCTCACAACCTTTGCCTTGGGGCATCTTCTTTCAGGGCTCAGCTGAGATGCCAGAGCCCCAGGCTATGCGGGAGGCTCCAGTGAGAATAGTCAGTACTACAGGCCGCATTTGGCTGGGCAGGTGAACGCTGTGACTGGGCTGGAAAGACCCTCTCACCAGGACCTGGCCACATCCTGACCCTCGAGTCGCTCTACAGAGAGGACTCAAAGCAGCAGGTACCTGCATCTTTCGTTTCTAGCAATCGCCGCCCATGGCTTCCACTATTTATGCAGAGAGAAAATTATAAGCGTGTGATTTCCCTTTGGATTCTGGTGTTTTGGCAGATAATACAGCTGGCAATAGAGCTGGGTGGCCACTCGTTCATTAAGGAGCAGTACACTGAACATTTATTATGATTAAAGTGCGCTTTGAGAATTTGATGCTTACAATTTTTATGGCAATAAAAATTAAAAGCTTTTATTATGGCCATTTAAAAATTTATAATAGCTGAATTATAGTGGAACAGAGTTTCACAGCTCTCCCTGTAAAACCACCTTAGGTCAATGGTTACTACTTCAGGAGAGGATAAATACTTATATGTGCCCTTGTTGCCGTGATACATACCACAGCAAAGCATGTGAGAGAGTTAGAAAGCAATCCCAGGATTCCAAGAGTTTGACTGTGAGTAGTATGTACATTCAGCCCTCCCAAGGACACCCCCAAATACGCACAGACTCTTACGGTTTGTTCTCATAGTAAAGGGAGGGTGTTCCCACAGGCTCTGAGAACAAAGGTCTCAGCCTGACGCCCCAGATCAAAGAGGAAAGCTCAGTGTGGCCAGTGTGAGTGCAGGAATCTAGCAGAAGATGGATATAAAAGCTGGAAGAGCCCTCTCAAGAGTTGCTTTATAAGCAGGAAGCAAAATTAGAAGAAACCCACTGATGTGCTTGAGTGGAAAAAAGAAAAGAAATAGGAAGGAAGGGGGGCATGGCTGCTCCTAAAGCATGGAGAAGGTTTGTTACAGATATGCAGAAAACACAAGGGGAAAAGGCATCTGGAAGAGTCCACAATGGACCTTGTCAACAGGCTGAGCCAGGAGGCACTGAGAGGTGAGTGGGAAGAGAAGGAAGAACAGGAAGGCCAAGAGGCCAGGAGACCAAGGTAGCACAAGGCCAAGAAAGTGGGCTAGCCAAAATGGCTGTTATACAGGATTCAGCATAAGGGGCAGGTATGCCAGCTTCTGGCACAGATGCCAGCATCCATCCTCTTTGATATGTTAATAATCACCTTAGTTAGCTGTTTGTAAAGTGTTTGAGACCTCCCAGGGCTTCCAACAGGTTTGAAGATCCCTTAAAAACGTGGGCATGTGTCACAACAAAAGTTAAAAGGCAGTGGTGTGCCACAGAAGCATCTGGGGGGTGAAATGTCTCCCCACAGGCCTTTGCTTGAATACTTACTCCCAGCAGTTATTTTGTTTGTTTGTTTGTTTGTTTGTTTAAGAAACCACGTACACAATAAGGACATTTGCTCAACCGTGTTTGTAGCAGCTTTATTTGTAATAGCCAGAAGCTGGAAACAGCCCAGATGCCCCTCAACTGAAGAATGGATGCAGAAAATAAGGTGCATCTACACAATGGACTATTACACAGCAATGAAAAATAAGGACATCATGAAATTTGCAGGTAAATGGTGGGACCTGGAAAGGATCATCCTGAGTGAGCTGTCCCAGAAGCAAAAATACACACACAGTATATACTTACTCATATAGACATAACATAGGATAAACCTACTAAAATCTGTACATCTAAAGAAACTAATCAAGAAAGAGGACCCTGACTAAAATGCTCAATCCCCTTGCTGAAAGGCAAACAGAATGGACATCAGAAGAAGAAGAAAACAGGAAACAACCTATGAACCTACCATAGAGGACCTCTGAAAGGCTCTGCCTTGCAGACTATCAAAGCAGATGCTGAGACTTATGGCCAACTGTTGGGCAGAGTGAATGGAATCTTATGTAAGAAGTGGGAAATAGTAAGATCTGGAGAGGACAGGAACTTCACAAGGAGAGCAACAGAACCAGAAAATTTGAATACAGGGGTCTTTCCAGAGACTCATACTCCAACCAAGTACCAGGCATAGAGATAACCTAGAACCCCTGCACAGATGTAGCCCATGGCAGTTTAGTGTCCAAGTGGGTTACATAGTAATGGGAAGAGGGACTGCCTCTGACATAATCTGATTGATCTGCTCTTTGATCACCTCCCCCTGAGGGAGGAGCAACCCTACCAGGCCACAGAAGATGACAATGCAGCCACTCCTGATGTGATCTGATAGACTAAGATCAGAAGGAAGGAGAGGAGGACCTCCCCTATCAGTGGACTTGGGGAGGGACATGCGTGAAGAAGGGGGAGGGAGGGTGGGCTTGGCAGGGGAGGAGGGAGGGACATATGGGGGGAATACAAAGTGAATAAAGTGTAATTGATAAAATAAAATTAAATTTAAAATAAGAAAGAAACCACGGAGCCTGCGCACACACACTGTCCTCCCTGGAGCCTGCCCCGTGCTCTCCCAGCTAGGACAGACTCTCTTTAAACCACAAGCCGAAGTAAATCCTTCTTCCCTTAAGTTGTTTTGGTAGCTTTTCTCTCATGATGACAGGACCAGAACCCAGTACAGCAAGCAGGAATTATGTATGACAAGAGAGATATTGCTTAATAATAAAGAAATCAGTAAAAAAATTGTAGAGACTATATAATGATATTTATATGACAAAACTGCCTGTTAGGAAAACCGATGCTCCTGAAGGAAGTTTTCGGGGCTAGAGAAGTACAAAGTATGTGTCTAAAGGAGTACACTCTTGACCGTCACACCTCCTGACCGGAAGTCACTGGGGTATGCTTTCTTACTTCAGGGCTCGCTGAGACAGCAGATGCCCAGGCTGGGAGGGAGGAGGCTGCAGCCGAATGTTGAGGGCTGAGGCCAGCAGTCAGCCCTGTGAGGTGAATGGAGCCAGAAAGTGAGCAGATGCTATGACATGATGCTGGCCATGCCCTCAGCCTTGATTTCCTAACAGAGTAGGCTTGGGGAGGTCTCAGGAGGTACATATGTCTGGAAATGACAGTCTTGCCTCAGCTAAAGCTGGGATACCAAAGGATCTCAAGTGGGTAGCTAAAAGCCAGCATTGCTTAGGAATGGACAGGAGTCATTTCTCTTGCAGTGGCAGAAGGGACATATGATGCCCATTGACATATTCACACGGTTGCATATCAAAACCCCGTGCTGGCCTCCAGGTTCCTTCAGCCCCACTCACACAGACTTGGTTTCCATCTCAAAGCCCACACTAGCATCCCGGCCCTTCACACCTCCTCCTCTGCGTGCTAGCTCCCAGGCTGACGTAGTCCATAGGTTTCCCTGTACCCAGACACTTGGTTGATCTCCACATCATGGCAAGGTTTCTCCCCTGCTCCCTCTATCTTGCTGTGGTCTACGCGTCTCTTTCTTGCTATTCTCTGCTGTTTCTCCTCTCTGCTCCCAGAGACAGCCCTGGCCATGCTGTCTGCTTCCTGTTCTCTCTGCTCTGGATTCTTCCAGATGCCTCTGACTGTTCTTTCTCTTGTACCCTCCAAGTCAAGGACGCCACTAGATCACAGCACACAGCATCAGCTCAGGGGCCTCACGGGAGCTCACGGAGACTGGAGCAGCATCCACAGAGTCTGTATGGGCCTGAGCTAGCACATCTGCACAGATGCACGGTGGTGTAGCTTGGCGGCCTTGTGGGAATCTCAACAGTGGGGGCGGGGCTGTCTCTGAATCCTTTGCCTGTTCTTGGGATCCTCTTCCAACTGGGTTGCCTCATCCGTCCTTGATATGTGGGTATGTGCCTAGTCTTACTGTAACTTGGTATGTGGTGGTGTTCAATTGTTATCCCTGGGAGTCCTGCTCTTTTCTGAAGGGAGATGGAGGAGCACTGGCCCCGGGGGAGGGGGGAACTGGGAGGAGCGGAGGGAGGGGAGGCTGCAGTTGAGAAGAAAGAAATAAATCTATCTCAAACAAACAAACACAAACCAAAACAAAACTACCTAATCATTAATTGGCTATTTTGGTGGCTTCTTTACCGGCCCCTCGCTTACACCACCCAAACTGTGCACAAGGTATGTAATTTTGATGATTTCTCTGATTGTCCTGGTAGGGGACACTGGGGGCTTGATGAGCATTTCTGTGGGCTGCAAGGCTTCACTGTTTAAAGTGTTATCCCTTGCATTTGGGTGGACTTTTCCAACTTTCTCCAACAAGTATGTTCAGTTCCACTGGGCTACGTCTTCTGAAAATAAGAAAGGAACAAAACTATCTTGGGGGTGAAAGCTTAGAGCCCCTCTGGCATGTCTCTAGTGAGCCTCGGGTCTGATAAATGCAAAGGTGAGAAGAAATTTAGACACATTAACACTGTCTGGGGAGCTAGCTGGAACCGAGTCTGAATGGACCTGTTGTCAGAATGTAATTAAAGGCCGAGATTAAATAAAAGCAATAGTTTCACAAGAAAGCCCAATAAGAACGTGTTTCTGAGAAAAGGACCAGAAAAGGGTCACAAGGTGAGGACAGTACCAGAAATGCAGCCTAATGTCATGTCACTGAGGGTGCCCCTCCCAATACGCCAGGCACGCCCCCTGGGTGAAGCTCTGTGTGTAGCCCTCGTAGGCACCCGGTGACTGTTTGCTGATCAAAGCCTGCACAAAACCAGCCAGTGCCCCTAAGTCACGGTCATTCATCTGCTCATTGTCCCTAGCAGCCTTGCTAAAATACATGTGTGGCTGGGCCGAAGACTCCATTCCTTCCCGAGCAAAGATGTAAATCAATCTGGGAAGATTTAGACACACACCGAAGGTTTGGGGAGGTGACATTCTCTGTCTCTCAGTGTGCTGCACCAACGGCCTGAATGTATGATCTCTCGCTAGTGTCTTAGGTACCAGCATGTGTGAGTCATGTCTTCCTTTGGTTAAAAGTAATAGCTCACAGTTAGGGCTCTTACTGCCAAGCCTTCACCTGAGTTACATCCCTGGAGCCCGAACGGTAGAAGGAGAAAACCTGTAGCTGTAAGTTGTCCTCTGACCTCTAAATGCACACAGTGGCACACACATTCACACACACACAGTAATTAAATGCTCAAAGAATTTTAAAAAGCATCTTATCCCCACTTTAATCTTCCACTCAACAATGTTTCCACATATAAGCAAAAGAAACCACAAAATGTTTAGTCTGGTCTTGAACCTTGCAGGAGGAATGTGGTCTGCAATTTTTTTCTATTTTTGCCCACCATATCTGAGTGGCTCACAACTCCCAGAAATATGGCCTCCACATTGCCCAGGAGATTCTCAAGGCATTTCCCTTGCCTTCATGACAACGCAAGCCTGGCTTTCTTTATAAATGTGGCTTCTTTTCTCTCTTTTCAGCCTCCTGCATCCTAAAGATAGTTTATAATTGGCTTGCTTTTCAAATGCTCTTTCTGTTTTTAGAGCCCACACTTCCTGGACTGATCTGATTTCCTGCTGGCTTCTGTTGCCTTCACGTGCAAATATGACTCCTGCAGTCTCTGAGCTCCACAGCCAGCAGCCACTCCTGTGCTTCTCCAAGCAGTGTCCAGGAACCCCATGTCAAAATGTCTGACACAGGACACATAGCCCTTAACTTACAGAGTCTCCACTCGTGTTTACTGTTCCAGTCCTCCAGGTGTGGAGAACACTGTTGACTCGTTTACATATATATTAATATGTATATTATACATGTATATATGAATATATGTGTATATTAATGATACACATTAAACATTTCTTTATTTCTTGTTGTGGGAAGTGGATTATGCATGCCACTGTGTGTGTGTGTGTGTCTGTGTGTGTATCTGTGTGTTTCTGTGTGTGTGTGTGTGTGTGTGTGTGTGTGTGTGTTTGGAAGACAACTGGTTAGAGTGAGTTTTCTCCTTCCACTCTGAGGGATTTTAGGGATCAGGCTTGTTAGCAAGTTTCTCTATTCTCTCAGCCATCTTTCTTAGATCCTGGACATGTAAACATCCTTAAATCCTGCCCTTCTTAAAAACAAATATGAAGGCCACAGACAAGGCTGTGGCTCTCATCTTTAAATCGCGGCACCTCTGTGACTTTCACTCACTGACACTCACAGGGACTATCGTCCTTTTGTTCCAGGATGCCCTGCAGGTTGTTGTAATACTCTCTGGGGCATATGATGTCTGATGTCTTCCTCCATGCTGTGGCCCAGAGCTGCCTGCCTAGCCTGGGAGTAGCGTCTCCGTTTCAGCTCCAGACTGTTCTGCTTTTGTCCATCACAGGCAAAAGCTCTGATACTGGATAGCATGCAAATCATTTGTAGAAACACTTCAGTGTATTAAATGCTAATAAATAAATCAGTGCAGCACACAGGATGAGGCAGTGTTAGTGCAGAAACCATATTTCCCAGTTTCTGTCAGATTTTCTGAAGTGAGCAGTGTCCAACTTGTAGCAGAATTTCAATAAAGAAAGTTGCTTTTTTTTTTTTGGAGTGTTGGAGACTGAACCCAGACCTTTCACCATTAGGTAAATGCTTTGCCAACTATACATAAACCACTTTTATTTGAATTTTAGTATGTGACAGGGTTTTGTTAAGTTTCCCTGGTTGGCCTTGTGACTACAGCTTTCTCCCTGGAATGACTTAAGGGATCTGTATTGCCCAGTTTCAGACCTGAACTCACCTGTGCACCTTGAGGTCCTTTTGGTTCTCAGGTAAGGATGCAAGGATCTTTTATCAATTCAAGGTGAAACTCAAGACACTTACACTTTGCCAGAGCAGTTTAGTGACGCTACAAAATGACACTTGTGGGCATCAGGTGTCAGTAGGAGGAAGGCGGCAGGTACAGATATAGGGACAGTAATGTGCTGGGGACAGATGTGAGCCGGGAGGTGACCAGTTCTCATAATCTGCCACCTGACATCTTCCTGATGTGAGCTCCTAGAATTACAGAAAGTTACACATGTTCTCTCACCTTGAAAGGAGAGCAAGTCATGCTCAGAGGGGCTGTCCTGCTCTTTCTGCAAGGCTATGCGACTCTCTGTACTGCCAACTAGGCCTCTTCCCTGAGGGGAGCTCTCCAGCATTTGACCATGATTTACTCTCACTCTCTTAATCTCTGCTCAGACGGTCAGACAAAATAGTCTATCCACTGAGCATCCTTTATCCTCTCGCAGGCAACCTCATGGCATCGGCTCTAAGCTACACTGTGCTGAGAGTTTAAGACCTCCCTGGTCAGCTCTATGCGATAGCATCGTTTGCTCTCTTGGTGGTGCAGCTCTGGGAGGTGTGCGCATGCTAGGAGGCACAGGGTCAGATGGAGGCCATCTTGTCCACATGCCCTGGGAAGGACTGAGCCTGCAGTGAGCTCCAGGCACAGTCTGTAAAGGGCCAGTGGGCCATTCTGGAGCTGCCCTGGCACCCTCTTGTGTGGCGCTGCTTTCGTTTACTGGCTTAGTTTCCCCAGGCAGATGGCACAGTCTCGCCGTGGATGAGGCGGCATGTAGGTGGTATCGACAGGGCCCCGCTGCGTGATTCTGGGGGTCAGGCTGGGGATGAGCCAGCAAGTCAGGCTGGTCCCAGGGCCACAGACAGCTCTTCGTGTATGAGGACAACTGAGCCGAATGATCTCACAGCAGCTTCGACTTTTGTCTTAATGTTTCCTTGACAGTCTATTTCCACTTTGGCCACCAACTAAGTAGTCACATGTGATGATATCCACTGGCTCCTCACCTCTGTTTCTTGTATAAATTCAAATCACAGATTTATTACGTGTCTGCTTGTTCTTGGCCAACAGAGAATGCTCAATGATAACTTATCCTATCTGGTACCATTTACCTTTTTCAAGTTGACTCTTCAATGCTCACATATATGTATGTATGTGCCCTCAATATGTTCTGTAATGTATGTATTTCCCCCTGACTCGTGGCAATTAACCAATTAACGTTTCAAAGACTTCCCTTTCAAATCTTCAATTGTTACAGGAAGGAGTACAACGCCATGCCAGCCAAACATTCCAGTGTTCTGCCTTTCCATGTGCTCTGTCTGAGGTGAACCCCTAAGTAGGTTGGCTTCCACAAACATTGTCGAGCCTGGTGCTTCTATGCAACAGTCCCTAAACTTACACGTCAGCTTCTGAACAGCAGCAGCCACTGTGTCCATCCTGGGTTCTGTTACACACATCAGCAAAAGGGTTTAACTAACATAACAGACTGATATGTGAACATGACAGGATGGCCAAGATATGTAAAGGCAGACAACGTAGCAGAATGTGTGTGTGTAAGAGAGAGGATGTTTGTGTGTGTGTGTGTGTGTGTTTGCATGTGTGTCAATATGTGTGCATGTGTGTCTGTATTTGCATGTGTGTGCCGGCATGTATGTATGTGTGTGTGCTTGTGTGTGTGTGTGTGTATTCCATAGAGTAGAAATCCCCCACATGTCTGCAGAAAGGCCACTGCTATTATGCATACTTTCACACAGAATTCAGAGACATGCAGAGATGCCTTCGCTTGCTCAGACCACCAGTAAAAGCCTTCTGAAGGTTTTGATGTCATACGTTGATTCAGAGAATATAGTCTGTAAAATCTGCCACAGGGATTTTCACTCGGCAAGGCCTGGCTCAAGCTTTCTGAATTAAATAATTTAAAAAGGAGCGGGCTTCATCATGTGTTCATGGAGGATGATAAAACAGCCAACATATAAATTACCCAACACCATATTTCTATTAATATTAAAATACCTAATGGAGCAGCTGGAGTACATAGAGTATCAGAAAAGGAATGAAGAGAAGAAATAATCCTAGCTGCAGAAGGTGCAATGTGCCGTGTCTCATCTCTGAGAGCCACACAATGACCACATCTTTTCAGTGTTCCCTTAACAGGGAACAGGGAACAGTGTTCCCTGTTTCCCAAAAATGCTTGCACACAGAACGTTTCTGTAAACTTAAATGTAAAGGCGTGTCTGACTCCATGCAGCATGATTTGCTAGCGGCATCCTACTCAGCAGTTCCGCATGGAATAGCAAGGACCAGCCTCCGTGACTGGGCCTGAGTGTGACTCCAGGCTGCTCCTCCGAGGAAGAAGTCAGGCTGCCACTTCTCCATCAGCTTTGGGGAAAGCCATGAGGTATGTTCCCCTGACCCATGGACAAGAAAGCCTGGCTACCCGCTCATCACTGACTCATGAGAAATAAAATGCAGAGAAAACTTGCAGAATCTGCCCCAGTGTACGACCCTGGGCCGAGTCTCCCAGTCTGAGCGCTGTTCCCAGGCCAAGGCACAAGCAGGGACCACGTCTGCTGAGGTTCCCATACCTTGCAAATGCTTTCTAAAGAGTTGGAAGAGGCCAGCCAGCTCCCGGGAACATATTTGTAAGGGCATGGGTCTAATTCTTGGCTTTATCCTCATGATCTAATCACTGCCCTAAATTCCTCACATCCTTACCCCATTCTCTGGAGCAGCAGGAGTCTAAAGTGAATTTTAGGGGACACATTCATTAAGAACATTCTCCAGAGTCCTTGAATTACTTGGGTAATTACTTGGGTGTGACATGTGTGCGTACACACGTGTCCTGTGTGTACCTTTGTGTGTGTGTTACATGTGTTTATCCATATGTATATGTGTGTGTGGTATGTGCGGCACATGCACGTATTTGTGTGTGTACTGTGGTGTCTGTATGCACATTTGTGTTTGTATTGGCAAGTACATGTTTGTGTGTATAAACACGTGTATATGTGTGTATTGGTGTGTATGTAGACATACGCATGTGCGTCTGTGTTTATGTGTGAAGGAGTCATTTCTTGGGAGGTAAGAGGACAGCCACAGTCTGTCATTGCTCAGGCACTGTCTGGTTTCTGCTTGTTGCTTTTGGTTTGAGGTAGGATCGCTCATGTTTTCCTGGGACGTGCCAAGAAGGCACAGCCGGGTCAGCGAACCCTTCTGCCTCAGTCTCCCCAGATCCAGATTACAAGGCCAGTCTGCGGCACCTGGCTTGTCAGGTGTGTGCTCACTGCTGTTCAGGTCCTCAGGAGCAGCAGGCACTGTGGCATCGGAGCCACCTGCCTTCCCACTGGCTCCACACAGGCCTCCCACACATGCTCTCAGCTGCTGGCCCTCTTGCCGCCCGCTCGGCCCCTCGCTCCTTTTCAGGACTTCTCACAGCTCTGTCTCTGGGTTTGACAAAGCTGTATATTTGTCCTCTTGAGTGTTAGGAACTCCAAGTACAACAAACCCACTGACGGCTCATCACTCCGCAGCCCAGGTCTAGGTGCTAAGCGGATTTTCTGTCCACCAACTCAGACTGTGTTAAAAACTCAGGATTCCTAACTGCGGAGGCCACCCACCAGCTGTGCTGTTGCTGAATTCATGGACATCAGTCTATTGTTGGTGTCATGGTATTTATTCTCCACCTACAACACAATTCAAATGTGCCGCTCTGCTTTCCAGCCAGCACCCACTCCCTGACTCTCACAGCACCGCATGAACTTAGTATGATCTTCTAGCATGTTCCCTGTCTTCTTGGAACCGAGTTTCTGCCCGAGACTTTACAATTGCATCTTTTTCTGCAGCCGTGTGCACTTCACTTACCAACAGGCTGTCTTCCGCTTCTTTTCTTTCTGCAACCACTAAAGCACTACCAACCCAGAAAGTGTATTCCCAGGGAAAGCGCTCCACCCCAGGGAAATGCATGGGTGCATGTTTCATCATTTGAAATCTATCCTGGAGTTACAACCATGAGACCAACCTCAGAGGAGGAGCTGAAGAGCTGCAGGAACACTGTCCCTTTAAAAGAGGACTTTCAAGCTGGCTCCATGCTAGGTTCAAGGGGCAAAGCTGAATTATTACGTACACCCTTTCTTAGCTCTTCCCAAGATTACAACGCTGGGAACACCTTGAAGGTACAGGAACATCTCAGAAGGTCACCTCTTTTGAGATGGAAGGGGTGGACGACACTTTAACTAAAACCCTAAATGGATGGAGTGAATGGCTCCAGGAGACAGAGATTTGTCAACAGTATTGTCGGACGCCTGCCACACTTATTCTAATTCACTTGTGGAGAAAAGAAAGATGGTATATTTTACTGGAAACAGACATTCTAAATTATGAAGTGATAATCATCTGTAACTAGGAGGAAGTAGAAACTAAGTTGCCAAAAATATTCCTAAAATATCATAGCACCTAAACACAGAAACCACACACCACTGAATTTGTGTTTGGAGTGTTTTAAACTGTGGAGAATACTCAGAAAATTACGTAAATTTAAAAATCCTTGAGAATAATCAGTATGTACCCGAGTAATTCCAAACATTGAGTGAGTGTTCTACATACATACACATCTGCACACACACTTACACACGTGCACATACAAACACGCACGTGGAAAATGTGCAGTGTGAACACAGTATGAATCCAGGTATTACATGCGTAATCCACAGAGGCACACACATGCACACACACAGACATGTATATGTGTATAAGCACTTGATACACATAGACACACATGTGCCTCCAACATATGCATGGGCATTGTGTACACATAAGTACACACGTGGGCATTATAAACACGCACACAGGGGAAGGAAACTGGAAGTGTAAGTAAGTCTTTCTCATCTTCTTTCTGTCTTTCTTTTATTTTTTTTTTTATATCCAATGCTTCTGAAGTAAATAGTTCTTGCAATTAGGGGAAAAAAAAAAAAAAAAACAGCTAACAAAAAAGGATGTCGGAAATCACACACACCAGCTGTACTTCACTGACACAAATTACACTTTAAGAATTAGCTTCTCCCTAAAAGCATCATATACGGGTTGGGGCCACCTTCCTCTTCTCTCTTGAGTGCTTCTGAATTGCTGTCATTATTTATATGAACAAACATCATGGTTTAAATAACTATGTAAAATCATAAATGTAGTGATGCTCATGTTTGAATGTTACGCTTTTGTATTTTAAAACCATTCTTTCTTATGTGGTTAAATATGATAAAAATGAACGTATTAAGAACATTAGAGACTCCCAGATGGACAACACCACAGAAAACCACACTGATCAAAATGTAGAGAACAAATAAACCCACACACTTACAGACACCTGATTTTTGACAAAGATGCCAAACCATACAATGGAAAAAAGACAGCATCTTCAACAAACGGTGCTGGTCCAACTGGATGTCTACATGTAGAAAAATGAAAATAGATCCATACTTATCACCCTGCACAAAACTGAAGTCCAAGTGGATCAAAGACCTCAACATAAAACCAGACACATTAAATCGGCTAGAAAAAAAAGTGGGGAATACCCTAGAACTCATTGGTACAGGAGAAAACTTCCTGAACAGAACACCAACAGCACAGGCTCTAAGAGCAACAATCAATAAATGGGACCTCATAAAACTGAAAAGCTTCTGTAAAGCAAAGGACACCATCATCAAAACAAAGCGACTGTCTACAGATTGGGAAAGAATCATCACCAACCCTTTATCTGACAGAGGACTCATATCCAGTATATATAAAGAACTAAAGAAGCTGAAAAGCAGCAAACCAAGTAATCCACTTAAAAAATGGGGAACAGAGCTAAAGAGAGAATTCTCTGTAGAGGAATATCGAATGGCAGAGAAGCACTTAAAGAAATGCTCAACCTCATTAGCCATTAGGGAAATGCAAATCAAAACAACCCTGAGATTTCACCTTACACCCATCAGAATGGCCAAGATGAAAAACTCAAGGGACAACACATGCTGGAGAGGTTGTGGAGAAAGGGGAACCCTCCTCCACTGCTGGTGGGAATGTAAACTTGTACAACCACTCTGGAAATCAATCTGGCGCTTTCTCAGACAACTAGGAATAGCGCCTCCTCAAGATCCAGCCATACTACTCCTAGGCATGTACCCAAAAGAGGCTCAAGTACACAACAAGGACATTTGCTCAACCGTGTTTGTAACAGCTTTATTTGTAATAGTCAGAAGCTGGAAACAGCCCAGATGCCCCTCAACTGAAGAATGGATGCAGAAACTGTGATACATCTATACAATGGAGTATTACTCAGCAATGAAAAATAAGGAAATCATGAAATTTGCAGGTAAATGGTGGGACCTGGAAAGGATCATCCTGAGTGAGTTGTCCCAGAAGCAAAAAGACACGCATGGTATATACTCACTCATATAAACATACAACATAGAATAAACCCACTAAAATCTGTACATCTAAACAAACTAAGCAAAAGAGATGACCCTAACTAAAATGTTCAATCCCCATCCTGAAAGGCAAAGAGGATGAACATCAGAAGAAAAAGAAAATAGGAAACAACCTCGGAACCTGCTACAGAGGGCCTCTGAAAGCCTTTGCAGTATAGACTGTCAAAGCAGATGCTGAGCCTGATGGCCAAATGATGGGCAGAGTGAATGGAATTTTATGTAAGAAGTGGGAAATAGTAAGAGCTGGAGGGGACGGGAACTGATTTTTACAGCCTTGGGAAAGAGAGACACATTACTATGTATTTCGTACAATGGCCCTTGAATGGGGTCCAAGTGAAAATTTTCACGTCATTCTTGCTTTGTGTGTTTTGGTAGAACACCAGGGCTGTGGAGTGCCATTATCATCTCCCCAACGCCACGTGAAATGAACACATCATGTCAATGCTGAGCTGGGCCTTGACTCTGATCTGAGGGAGCTCTGGACAGGTCCTGATTATGTCCTTTCTTCCTCTCCACACTGCCAGCTTCAGAAGGAATCCCTGGGACAGCACAGTGTCTGTGCAGCGGTGTGCTCTGGCAGCTTGAGAGCACAGGTCCACACGGGTTTTTCACAACTCGCCTGCACAGGAGATTGTGTATTCTCTCCTGTTGGACTGCAGACCAAGAATGGAGCCGGGCAAGGGGAATTCTGAGTGCTCCTGAGAAAACGCCAAGAAAACAAGACAGGTGTCCTGTGGAGTCAGTTTCTTCAAAACCATGCAATTATTCTTGGAATGTCCTTTCTTGCTCCTCTGAGATGCAGCGGATAGGCCTGAGTTACTTCACCTGTTATTATGAATGTTTCCCTATTAAAAAATTAAGACTTGGCCATGTGTGGCTTGTCCTTGTGATTGAACACCGATTCCTTAACCCTCAGCGGATTCTCAGCTGATTCTCCTTAACCCTCAGAATATAATGGGCTGATGTTCTGACGACTTTGGCTACTGCATGAGACTTTAGCCCATGTCATCTTAGGCCTGCTCTCCCAGGGTCACCTGCCAGGGAGAATAGTAAACACACTCCCATTATGTAGTAAGCTTGGGCACAGAGATATTTATTGTTGTTTCTCTTACATTATCATTTATTATGGCCACTTTTGATTGTTTCTCAAATTGTCCCAGCTCAGGCCTTTGGGAAGGGTCTCTGTCACTCTCTGCATCCTTTTCAAAGCTTGCTTCCCTCCCAGTACAGATGATGGAAATTCAGTTTTGCAAAACTCCATCTCTTGCTTGGACTCAATCAACTCTTCTCTATTTAGCTGATTTGTAGGAGAAAGTCCTGCTGCTGCTTCACAGAGCTACCCTGCGCTGTTTACTGGGCGTTTATAGCAAACTATTTAATTTTAGCTTTGGCTTTTAATCTGTGTTAGCCAATGTTTTCCTGTGTTGAATTTTATTTATTTATGATCTGATATTTTATCATTTTTTTCCTCCTTGATTTAGGTTTAAACTGTTCATCTTTCTCTAACTTCTTACATAGAAGTTACAAAGCAAAAGTTATTCGTTGTTTCTGCTGAGAGTGTGGAGGAAATAAACCATGACTTAAACAAGTTCCATACTTGCAATGAGGCATGATGTTGAAAAATGGAGGTGACATGCTGTTAAGTTCAGGGATAAACAAGTGTCATGTTCAGAAATTTGGAGGCCGGCATGAGCGCAGAGGCGGACTATGAAGAACTCTGACCCTATGCTGCCGTGTAAGGACTCCAGCAGTGACTCTGGCAACAGCGTATGGCATCTGTCCCAAGTTAGGAAGGCTCTTCTTCAGAGTCATTCTTCTCAACATGTACTCGGAGGGCTGGGAGGAATGTCACTGTTTATTGATTTTCCTTGGAAGGAGCTGTTTAACTTCAGCGTACACAAACTCTGCATTGATTCCCTCATTCACAGAGTCTCAGAGGGACCTGAGGAATTTCCCACCATGCAGCGCATCCTCACTGTGAGACCTTCCTTGTATGTTGATACCTCTTGGGCACCAGTTTTCACATCCATGCTTACTCCCATCTTGCTTATAAACATGCAGCGTTCTTTCCCAGGGTGCAGCACCCTGGGCGTGTGCTACCTCCAGTCCCTAGTGCATTCTCAAGGTCACACTTCCCATGACCACAGTCTCTCTGGGCAAGGTTGGCCAGGGACCCACGGAGGCCCTCCTAATGGCCATGCCGTCACTGTGTAGCCATGCACAAGCTCAGCCTTTCTGTTGTTAAGGTCCACAGCATCCATTCTGCAATGTCACAGGTACAGTAGTCTGGACCTGCCTCCCACAGAGACCACATAGACACCAGCCTTCTCCCTGCACCTTTCTCAGAGGCTTGGCTTTCTAGACTAGAGGGGGTCATGTTGGCTGGCAATGGAACCAAGTTTGTGAATCCTGCCGTACATATAGAGGAAAAGTCCTACCCAGTGGTGTGTACTCAAGCATGGGCAGAGGTTGTTGTTATTCTATATACAGACGCTGTATTTGCATCATTTCTACCTCTCCCCCTCCAGCTCCTGTGTCCTCCTCACTCTCTCATGATCCCACTGGAAAAAGTCTTGTCAAAGGTTCAACTGCAGTTGTCTCCATGTGAATTCTTGCGAACAAGCACGGCCATTCCACGAACACTATGTGTACCAAAGCATGCGATTCTAAAGCTTGTCATAACATGAACATGAGCTTCATGATTGACAACTTTAGTTTCTAGTTATCTGAACTCTTGGGGCATGCACGGTGACATAGATACATGCTTTTCCCCAAAAGTAATGTGACACGTTAAGAGATATTATTAAATGCATATCTGTCACCGAGTCCTCAAGCGCTAGGTAGGCTGGATGAATGTACTTACTAATATGAGCAACAGGACAATATCAGGGTTGTCCCAGGCACAGGCAATGTGCATTGGTGTCCAAAAGTCCTCATCCTGGTGGTTGACATTGACACCCCTGTCAATGAGGACTTCTGCAATGAAGACGTTGTCATAGCGAGCACACTGAAAAAATATAGAAAGGAAACACAAGCTATAATAACAATGCAAACATCATTGACAATGAGAACACAATGAGTGAATCCAAAAATGTGTTCTCTATCCCCAGCAAGACTAAGGGAAAGGGGCAGATGTCACATTAATGGGAAAATTTGGCAACAGATGTTGGGGATGAAAAGTAAATAGGAGCAGATTTGTTAAAAGTTAAAGCGTATCTTGATTAGGTTCTTGGACCACCTACAGTGAGTTTTCTAAAGTATGCTTTCGAGTGTGTTATCCTTCTGATTCAAAACATAATTCATTAGGACTAATAGGAACATAACATTTCTTTTCTTTGATAGATATGCTTTCTGTAGGATTTATGTATATGCTTAGAACAGACTTTTCTGTCCAATTCATTCAGTATTCCCACTATGACAATTCATCCCCATTTACTAGACAGCACAGTGAAGAACACAGTGTTGGAGGAGCCTGCTGCTGAGTGGCAGCCACCAGCACCTCCATCTGCTACAACCAGTCTCCATGGAGATGGAAGTCAAGAGCTCAGCTATGGCTCTACAGTTAAGACTGTATATTACTCTCACACTGGACCTGAGTTCAGTTCCCAGCATCCATGCTGGCAGGCTCACAAGAGCCTGAAACTCCGTCTTCAGGGATCTGACACTCTCTCCTGGCCTCCACTGGCGCGCACACACACACACACACACACACACACACACACACACACACACACAATCTCAGGGAACAGACTACATAAGCCCTAGCATTGTTGAATTTACTACCTTGAGAGACTTTTGAAGCTACAACATGGGAGGAGGGTTCAGTACAACTAGGGCTCATTTTCAAAACCTACAGTTGATGACACATAGTGGCAGAGAGGACAGCTGTGTCAGGGAAGAAGAGCTGAATAAGGATGGGCATGGTTCTCCAGAGGCACCCAAGACACACAGAGTAGAAACTGGCACCTGTTCCCTCGGGGCAGACTGGTCACCTGTGTCTGTCTTCAATGGAGAGATCACCAAATTTTGAATAAATGCTGTTCTATTCCCACCAAATCACAACGTCAAGCCCCACCAGCATGACCAAAATGTTTGTAAGTCACTTAAAGTTCTTGAAAGTACTGAAACAATCTTCCAGTACTTCACAGGCAGAATATCCCATGTCGAGAATCCAGTACAAACTATAGAGAAGTATCAAGACAGCATATTTAAATGTAATCCACCAGACTGGAAGTGAGAGACCAATGGCACCCAGAAGAGGGGCAGTGTCTATGATTCACACAGCAGAGGACTGGAACCACTGTAGGCAAGCCACAGTGAGGAACAGGTTCCTGAGGCATGAGAGTTACAAGGCCAAGGCCAATCTGGAAACAGAGGAAGACGATGTTAGGTAAATAGACAGACAGACAGACAAAGAGTGGTTTAGAGAAAATTAATATATTGTTTTAAAGTTACATGTAAAGAATAGAATCACGCTTGAAGCTACTGGGATGAATTAGTCATGCCCCAAGAATACTGAAACACAAACACACTGAACTAAATTCTGTGTATATCACATAAGAACATAAACCTGAATCACAGAAAATAATCCAAAAGAAGACAGAAAAACTGTGTTTTGGGGGTGGGATGTCAAATGGGGTCTATAGACAAAAAGCAAAAGCCAGATTTATTCTAAGCACGCCAACAGTCTGATGGTCACCGTAACTTAAAGGTGGAGGTTGCAAGGTTGAATGATTGTCTAAACGAAACCCTGAATATTGCTCATCCACGAAGGCAGGGGCGAGTCTGCTATTCTCAGCACTCCCTGGCCATCCTTGCTGGTGCAATGAGGAATGAAAAACAACAACAATGTTGGCATTAAACCCACCTCCACTCACAGAGGACCTGCAGATAATCTCAATATATAGAAAAGACCATCATAGCTCCTAGCTATATATGACAGAATTGTAGGACACAAGGTCAGAGGGAAAACTCAGAATTTCTATACACTAGTAACAAAAGTTTGGAAAATTTACAAAACTGAATAGTTTTTGAAACATTTATGATCAAGACAAACAGAAACATGTAAGACCAGCATTCTGAAAGCAACAAAGCATTGGTGCGGGCACATCTCATAAGCTGGGAGAAGCTTGCACATAGAGTGTTATTGAGGCAGAAAACATGGGACTGTTAACTGAGTCTTACCATGTCTGTCTACATTTAATTAAAATGCAGCCAGAATCCTCATAGGTGTATCTGCACGCACCAAAACCCTGAAGCTAAGGTTAATGCATAGGACCCAGAAAGCCTCAGGGTCATGGACAAGAAAACAAAGTTGGTGGACTGAAAGTACCCAGCATCTAGACACAAAGTTGTGATCAATACAGAGTAATACTGACACAGAGGCAGAGGAGCCACTGGGACACACACCAGAATTGGGAATGGGTCAGGACATAGAGCCAACTGATGTCTGAGACACTCTAAAGGGAATTGAGTGGCAATGGCTGTTCTTCCAGTAAATCGTGGCAGGGCAGTTGGGAATGTGTGCACATCACAGCTGCAGCCGTGCAGTTTGTACCACAGACAACGCTCACTCATTATGGAAAAGAGAAGACAAATTCAAAGTCTAAAATCACACACACACACACACACACACACACACAATCTAAAACAGCACAAGGGGGAAGGCCCTGACATAAGGCCATGATCAGGGACATTCACAAGCATCCTGGAAGGGGTCGAAGCAGCAGCTAAACCAGACAAATGTGGGCTGCTGGATGGAAAAGCATCGACTTCACACAGTCTCATGTCCCCAGCCATGCGTGTCACCATTAAAGCACTGGAGGACTTGGTGGTGTGAGCTGGGACCCCACCCACACAACATCAGTCTTAGGAAGGATGCAGGGCAGAGGGCTGAGAATCAATCCCCAGCAAGCTGTTGTAGAGAGTGGTCTGCATCCATATGAAGGTAGCTCTTCGCTTTTCTTCCTCTTTGGACAGCTCAGCGCATCTTTACGTTCTGGGCCTGTGAACAGACCCCCATGGAGCTCTGCAGATGGCTCAGTGGGTATGAGTGCTTTGCCAGCATGAGGGGCTGAGTCCAAATCCCTAACACCTACGTAGAAAGTCAGGTATGGCTTTTCATGCCTGTCACTGCTGGGACTCCAGGAAGAGGGGGAAGAAGGGACAAGACTGTAGATTCTGAGAGATTGCTGGCCAGTGAGCGTCTAGTTTAGTGAGAGTCTGTCAGGTGGAGTGTGATGGATATTCCAGAGGCAGGAATGTACCTCACACTCACCCGCCTGTACCCCCTACACACACACACACACACACACACACACACACACACACACACACACA
>NW_026590699.1:8199263-8251140 GCF_907164565.1 Psammomys obesus
CACACACACACACACACACACACACACACACACACACACACACACACCGAATACACTTACACATAAACACAAACACTTTCTTGACAGGGACCTCAGGAATCCACACTTAGACCTCACACTAATATGCATATACCCCCACCTCCCACACCCCATCCCCGCACACAAAGACATCCCTGACCTGGAGTGTGGGAATTCACACTTACACCTCGTACTTGGAGTTTCACAGTCTTTCAAGGAGAATGAAACGTTAATTAGATGCAAAGCTGAAAATGACACCCACCCTTCTCTAGCCAGTACTTTGTGATTCACACCTCTAAGGATTATGAATAATAATTTGACAGCAATAAATGCCTCTGATCACACTTGTCTGCAGAGATTATGAAGGCTGCGCACCCCTGTAACAGCACTCTGCAATATTATCACTGCTTTGCCAGGCTCAGCTCATGCTCCCTAAAAAGAATTTTCCTCAAGCTGACGCCACTTCCTCACTAGCCACGTTGATGATCATCACGTCAGCCAGTTTGTGGTGACACTTTACCTCACTGAGAAAACGAGCAAGATGACTCCCATGCTCAGCAGGAAGGGGAAGCATGTCTGCTGTCTCCGGTGCCATGTCCCCAGGCTCTGCCACCCTGTCTCTCTTTCCAAGTGTCAAGCAGAACTCGCCACCAGACTGCACATAGTATAGCAGGTGCTGTCCTTCGTTCAAAGACCAAGCACTTGGAGGACCAGGTCTGGTGTCCTCTTCAAGGCCGGTGCCCTTCTGCACAAAACCCTCTTCCCCTACAGTAAGGAGTGCGTGAAGCGAGCAGTCCTCATGTTTCTCCAAGACAAGTGGGTGCTTCCCCCCTTGGTATTGGGGGCACCTGATCATAACCCCTGCCCAGAGTCAACCACTCTGTAACCTGCCCTCTGCCAGGCTCCCAGGCTTCTGCTCAGTCCCAAAACACCATCTCTCATGCATACTTCTCTGGCATAGGAAAAATTATTGCCCCAAGGGGCCATGAAAAAGCCCAAGTATGTTCTGAGTTCATTGTTAGTTCTTCTAGGACCAGAAGCTCATTTTAATGTTTCTTTCTAAGCTATGCCTCATCTTTATATCATCTATATATCTATCTATCCATCCATGTTTCTATTATAATGTATCTACTATACACGGATGGATGGGTAATCCATGCACATCTATTATCTATTTATCTCATCATCTGTGTATCTAGTCTCTATCAGTCACATGTCATGTATCTATCATCTCTTCATCAACCCATGTCATCTATATAATGACCTATTATCTATTCCTTCACCCACATATCCCCCTACAGTGTGTCAGCCCACGCTAACATCTTTCATCTGTACATATCGATTATCTATCTCGTCATCTATGTATATGTCTCCCTCATCCCCTCCTTCCTCTCCTCTCCATTGTTACTCAGTTATATTACACTCTCTGTTCTTTACCCTGCTTTTCTGTGTTCCAGTGTGTCTTGGATATTTTTGTAGCCATCATGACATGAATTTCTTATCTTTGTATTAAAATGGGAATCCACCCAGTAGATGGATATCGCTAATGTCTGTGAAGTTTCACTATAGCTTGCCTGTGGTGTAACAATGCCACAGCACAGCCTTGAGGATTTCTGAAAATCCCTCTCCATTGTGTGAGTATCGGCAGGTCCTTCTCTACATTCATTAACTAAAGCCAATGTCACAAACATACAACATTTTATTAAAGCTTATATAATTCCATTCCTCACTTCATAAATTCTTACAAAGATTTAAAATTGAGGATTTCTCTACGGTGTTCCCATGAGACAAATTCCTGGGGGCACAGACATGGCTGCCTTCCCACTATCTCCAAGGCTATCATCTAATACTTGATACCTGCCATTTATTTGCTGTAGGAATTTTTAAGGACAAGCAATTAGGCAAAGAGATGGAGTCAAGTGTGCTTTCAAAGATGGAATTAAAGAGAAGTTAAAATATGCACAAGTAAAAATAGCAATCTTTCTATAGAATCGATATCAACCTTAGCCCTACTGATACATTTAATTCCCATGCAAGTGCTCTTTTTTTTTTTTTCCTAGACCATCTAAAAGAAAGGTCTTGAAGAAACCAGCACCTGGAGTTTGGTGCTCTCTGAGAAATACTGGATTTATATAAACGCCGCTCTGGGAAAGCCCAGCCGTGTGTTTACAGCTTGTTACCTCATCCCCACGCACATGCACTGTGCTGCCTCCCTGCAAGACATCACTGGAGCAGTGTGTAATTAGGACTAAGGCTAAGGGTGTCAGGCATCCCAACGTGGGATGCTCCAGGCGTGGGCTCCGCATGAGGCTCCTCACACTTGGCATTCTAGATGGCTAAATTGCCTTCCTCAGCACCTAAGGCATTCTGAAACCCTGTAATTTCTCTCTCTCTCTAGCAACCTTCAATTGTTCCCTTGTTTTTATTTACTCAGTGATCTGTGCTAAAGGAGAGTGTAGCAGTGAGCCCCCCTCCTCCGCCCAATATTGGGTTCTTTGTATATCTCCCAGACCCAACGTTTGCACCAACGGCAGCATCAAATCACCCCCTTGGCCTGGGATGAAGTCTCTCAACACAGCCCTCTACCTTCTTGCTGTACTCTCCCTATATTCCTGCGTTCTATCAGCTGAGTCTAGAGTAACGACATTCCCATTAACCAGCAGGCCATATATCCCTGGGGCTTTTTCATTCATGGCTCCTTCACTGTGTCTTGAGTGCTCAATGCATTACCTGGTAAGAACACAAAACGGACTGTATATCATGGGATATACTCACTCCAGGCATTGTGACAAGATCTATTCAGAAGCAAGGGTGAAGTGTGTAAGACCTTGATAAAAGGTTCAACAGGTATAAGCAACAGAGTGAGCTGAGACTCGACATTCTTGTTCTGCCCGCTGCTTACCCAGGTCTGCTGGGATCCAATGACTTCCCCTCCCTCAGCACATCAAACTCAGCAGCTCTTTACCTATACCTGTCATCTGAAACACGCCATTTTTTTTTTTCTGGTCACTGTTGGGTGCTCATTTTGTGACTGACTTTTGAATCCTTGGTTGACTCTCTGTCTCCAGGTGTTACCACGTGGCCCCTACAAGCACGGGTTCTTACCAGGTGGAGTAAGGACCCTCCTGAGGAGATGAGAGTGTGCGGGTCCGCCCCCTCCTTCAAGAGTCGAAGCACTGCAAGAGAAGAGAGAAGCGGAGTTGGAGAAAGCATGTTCCACACCCCGAGCCCAACCTGGTAGTGTCTCTCTAGCAGCTCAGACAACAGCTGTGGGGACCCCCGGGCAAGAGCAAATTGCTGTAAGATCCCACATCCCAAATGTGCGCTCACCAGTGTCTCTCCTTGTGCCCAGACCTGTTATCTGGCATGGAAGTTTGACTGCCCACTACAGCCGTAGAAATTAATGAGCAAGCAGAACTGCCTGCTGTGCATTGGTTTGAAGCACCAAGTTTCTATGTCCTTTGCAGAACAAAAGAAAACACATAAATAAAGACTCTCTAGCCTCACAAGGACATTGTTTTGCAATTTGTGAGGACCTATTCACTCAAAGCAATGAAAGTTTGCATTTTGACATTAAAGCCTCCATTTGGGCCATTAGCCTTTGCCCATGTTCCTTCTGCTGTCACAGAACATTATGGGACAAAGCGAGAAAGTCACACAGATCAAAATCTATGCCAATTATCAGAGTAAACCAACAGCTGGAAATGACCTGTGTGTCCATTTGATAGCAAGGTGAATTCATTAGCACAGTCAGTGTCAGGAGGCACCGAGGTCTGCTTGCCTCTGCTGCTTTCGGGGTCCTGATGGGGCAAGCCTCCTAGAAATGTCCTTAGGTTCCCAGACACCCCGCTGGTCTCCACCATCAGTAGCATATTCATGCTTAAAAAAAAAAAATCACTGAGGCCAAAAATAAATAAATAAATAAGTAGCGGCTACCCTTGTGTTGTTTTGGTTCTGTTGTTATTGTTGCTTTAGTTTTGGGTCAATGATTCTGTGTAGCCAGCGAACCAGGAACTTTTCAGTCTCTGTGCCTCAGCCTCCCCTACAGGAATGATAGCCATGAGCTAACAGGCCCAGCAAGAGCCACGCTTACACTCAGCTGTGACACAGCACTGCTCACAGTGGCTCAGGTTTAGTCACCCCCACCAAGGGGTGCTGCCTTTCTACTGAGGTTCCTTTCTCTGCCTGAGTCTGACCTGAAGGCGCCTTTCTGATCTTCATAGTATCTGTGCCCCCAAGGTGTCTATTCTCTTGCTTTCTCCATCACTCTGAGTGACTCCAGGAAGACATGCCATCTCAACAGGTTGGCTGCTCCTGTACAGGTTCCAGCTGCAGAGGTGACTGTAGTTATAAACTTTCACAAAGGATTTGATCTTTGATCTCTTGGTGATTTTCTTCCTGTC
This sequence comes from Psammomys obesus, assembly GCF_907164565.1. Taxonomy (NCBI): domain Eukaryota; kingdom Metazoa; phylum Chordata; class Mammalia; order Rodentia; family Muridae; genus Psammomys; species Psammomys obesus. Next base: position 8,203,685 of record NW_026590699.1, read on the forward strand.
CACGGCAGCTGTTAACTTTTTAGGGATAGCGGTTGATTCCAGCCATCAGGGCATGGCTGGAAGGGTGGTCTGAGATTATTGCCATCATCAATATTCTTCATGATGATAGCTTTGAGTCCTGAGTAGCTACCGGCCAGGACCAGCACCACTTTCCCAGGTTTCAGGAGCTAGCCCATTTCGACAGCAAGCAGCCAGCACCCAGCAGAAAGAAGAGGACACTTCCCTAAACTGGAGTTACAGACAGTTGTGAACTGCCATGTGGGTGCTGGGATTTGAACCTGGGTGCCCTGGAAAAATAGCCAGTGCTCTTAACCACTGAGCCATCTCTCTAGACTACTTTATTTATTTATTTTTAATTAGCAAAGAACTAATTTTTACCATCCTTCATTCCTGATTTTTGAAGTTTGGATCCTTTGCTTTCATTTTTATTTTTTTAAATTTTGGTCATTTTAGTTAATCATATTTCAAGTACGTTAACCATTTCATAGAATCATTTTTTTTCTTTCATTTTCAATGTTGCTTTTCTGAACATTTCTCTTGCTCATCTTCCATGAGCAATGGTTGTTGCTTTACTGGTTTTTATTTTCAAATATGTGAAGTTAGATAACTGGATATTCATATGCTTTTCTGATGTTGGCATTTATAACTATGGACTTGTACTGATTACCTCATATAGACGGAGGCTAAACAGTTATGAAAAATGCACCATGACAGGGGACATTGGTGAGTTGTGGGTGTGTAATAGGGGTGCTGGTAGCCAACTAGGGGGTCACCAAGATCATTGCATGACATAGACAACAAGTTGAATGTCCAGGAAAGATTGTAGAGAAAGAAACATTCAACTCAAGCCCTTCAGGATGGGAGAGCCCAAGGCTGGAAGTCCTGAAAGAGATGCAGGATGGAGTGTTTTATAGGACTCTGCATCTTCCCCTTACCCCTACTGGTCCTGCTGAGATAAGCATCCATGCCTCTCTGCAGTTTGTCCTCACAGTGTCTGCTGGGAACAAGAGGCTAGTATCGCAGGGAGCCTGCTTTCCCTATCATTTTCTTCCCAAATCCCCCTAACTCTCCTCATTTTAACTTACCACCCCGGAAAAGAACATATATTGAGAATTAGTTACATTATGGGGTGGACAGGGTGTGGTAGTTTGAATGAGAATGGCCTCCAAAGGTTCATATGCTAGAACAGCCGGTCCCCAGTTGGTGGAACTATTACCAAAGGATTAGAAGGTGTGGTGGTGCTGAATGAGATACACCAATGGGAGCAGCTTCGAGATTTCAACAGTGTGTCTTTTTCTGTCTCATGGTTGTTGATCAAGATGTCTGCTCTCAGGAGCTCCTGCCCACGGCCATCATAAACGCCAATCCTCTGATACTATAAACTCAATCAGATCACTTCTTTCATAAGGTCTTTCATCACAGCAACAGAAAAGCAGCAAAGGCATGGGGTTAGAAGCTCAACAGATGAATTGGGGAAAGGGTGTAATTCGAGCGATAGAAGCTAATTTTTATATACTTGCAAATTTTCTGAAATCCTTTATCAATCTCTGTTAAAGGCTTCTAAATTCCCTGTTTGGAGGTTAGAGATCAACATTGCCCATGCCAACCTTCTCTATATAAAGACAGACGCTTCCTTTGCAGCCTGTCACATGGCCCAGCACTCATAAACTTTGCAGATGTGTGGTCTGCCGGTGTCGGAGGCAGCATAGTGCACACAGCTGCCTGAGTGGCTTTCAAGCCTTCTGTCTCTGGCTCTGTGCGGTCATTCTATCTATCACTACAAAACTACTGAAGTCACACGGCGAGACAAGCTGTTTCCCCTTTCAATCATCAGTTCTACCTCATCTGTCTTGGATCTTCGTGTGGGCATAGGTATACTATGATTTCCTTGTCTTCAAGACGTGATAATTTCCCTTTTCATGCCATATCTTTTTCTCTAAAAACTTAACTTTCAGCATCTTAACAAAGACTTTATTTTACATGCTGAGAACTTTCAGACTAAGTCCCCTGCAGGAGGGATCATATTATGTACCCAATGACCAGCTGCTGCTAGCCAGGATGTGAAGCTTTCGGACGTTTGTTTGACTTTTCTACTTAAGTCCACATCACTGGCTGCTGGCAATTCTCTCCAGCTTTCCTTGGGCTGCTAGACATATCTTTGTGGATCATTTGTTTTAAACTCATTTGTGTCTGAATAAATAGGTGTTCCTTATAAACAAAACACAGCTGCATGGTTCTCTATATATTCTGCTTTCTGCCCCTTGAGTGTTTTATTATGTTCATCAAGGTAATTCCTGAGAGAGTTGGACTCATATGTGACATTTTGCTACTTGTTTACTATGTGGATTGTTCCTTTTCTTTCCTCTGAGACTATATTGGTACCTTCTCTTTGGTTTTTGTGCTTGTGTTTTGTTTTGTTTTATGAAAGATATAGTTTCTCTATGTAGTATACACTGGTGTCAAAGCCAAAATCCTTCCTTAGCCTCTCAAATTCTGGAATTGCAGACAGGTGCCACCACGTCCATTCTTCTTTTGTATAAGTAAGTCTTCACATATTGTCATCTTAATTCACAAGCATTTAGATGAATTATTCATTAGTATTGTATTTAATATTTTAATGCATACCAACCTACCAACCTTATTTACATTAATTACTATTGACTGAGGTTCAGCAGTGAAGAAACACATGATTCCTGGGTATTTCTTCATCTGTGTCGCCCCAGCTTCAGGACTTTAGACTCACAAAGTACCATCATGTGTACATGCCTGTGAACCACAGCATGTTTACTTCCTTTGTAAGTAGATAGTAACCTTACAAAAAGTAAGATAGGTTACTAACCTAACTTACAAGTAAGTAGATAGGTTAGGAGAAACTTAGAGTGAAAAGCACACATACTTCCTCCAGAAGCAAAGCACTTCACTCTGTGGAGCTTGTCCTGTGAATTCAACAGTGTCTTTCACGTCACTTCAGAATATCTGTTCACCACAAATTCTCTTGGTTTTCATTTGTCAAGAATGCCTTAATTGCTCCTACATCTGAGAAAGACAGCTTTCCTGAAAAGAGTTATTGACAGTCCTTCTGTTAGCATTCAGCATCTGTCTCCCCAAGCCTTCTGACCTCCGGATTCATAGTGGGAAGTCAGCTGCTGACCCTACAAGGTTTCTTGAACAGGGCAACTGTTGGATGATTAGAAGACTCTTCAATGTTGTTTCTTTTTGCATCATGGCTATGTATGTCTGGACATGGCCACTCTGTGCGTCTTTGCCATGTGTGCCGAGGTGTGACTCCTCTGTGCACTGTGGCTATGTGTGGTTAGACATGGCTCCTCTGTGTATCATGGCTATACTGTGTCTGAATATGGCTCATCTGTGTAGCATGACGGTAGCTTCTGCTCTGCTTCAGGATGCCCCACTTGAAGCATGGGTGGCTTCTTAAATGTGTAAGTTACTGTCCTCTGTCACACCCACAGTTTCTGCCCTTGCTTCTAGTAGCTCTCTTCCTGCCCTTTTGGGCTCATGTCTGTGTGTTGATGCATTTCATGATGCCCTCTACTTCCTCCAGGATATGAGGCCCGTTCACACTTCCTTACTCTTCTCTCCTCAGATTGCATATTAATTGATCTGCTTTCAAATTCCCCGGCTCTCCTGTCTGCTTGACTTCACCATTGGTTTCTTCTGATATATTCATATATATATCTCATATATATATATATATATATATATATATATATATATATATGTATGTATGTATGTATGTATGTATATGATTTCACATTCTGTCCTTTTCAATACTAGACTTTCTATTTAGTTCCTTTTTGGATTTTTGTCCTCTTGTGAGATTATAATTAGATAATTTTTCCTTCATTTGTTTCTTTTTACTATTACTATCTGGTTGTTATTCTCCCCTGTATTTTGCCATACTCATTTAGAAAAATGTTTCCTTTAGTTACATGAACATTACACAATGATTGATTTAAAGCCTCTCTACCTACGAAATAGTCTGGGATTGCCCAGGAACAGTTTCTTTAGGCTAATTAACAATCTTTCTTTGTGAGGTGAAGCAAACTTTCTTGTTTTTTTGCATCTATCAGAAAATTTGACATTTCCAAGAGTGAAATGGGAGAACTTTCAGACTCTGTTCACTGTCTTCCCAGGAAAGCCAGCCTCTGTGACTTTCAGACTCTGTTCACTGTCTTCCCAGGAAAGCCAGCCTCTGTGACTTTCAGACTCTGTTCACTGTCTTCCCAGGAAAGCCAGCCTCTGTGCCTGTAACTGTAGTCGCTTGTTTCACTGCTGTTGAAATCTTTAAAATCTAGATCCTTGGTCATGCACAGCTGCTGAAGTCTCTGTCCACCATAGCAGTGCCAGCTCACGGACTGAAATCTTTCCTTAGATGCCTTAGATACCTCTCCCAACATTTGCAGAGAAACTTTGCATTAGTTTTAGGGCATTTCTGTGGTGTGTCCGTAAGTGGCTAGCATTTTCCCTAGTCTGCAGTGATCTTGGAAAGCATTTGTTTTGTGAGCAATTGAGGAGAGCGGCCTCAGCCTGGATATGTTTAGCCTTCAACACTCTGAGGAAATCACCATCCCTGTGAGGGGGCCTTCGCTCTCCCTCCCCCAGCGTTTGCAGTTTTCATCAGCTCTCTCAGACAGCTGTCACCACAGCTTCAGGCAGGCACAATGCTGAACATTACTGCTGGTTCATGTCTGCAAATGCCCCCAGGAAAAGAGTTGTAGTGTTTTTATTTCTAAATTAAGTAAAATAGATACAAATCTTTCTTCTGAGCCTGAGTTTCCAGGAAACTCGTAGACAGGTAAATATAAAAGTCATCTAGGAATGACCTTTTGGGAACCGCAGCTGTCTTTCCCCACCAGTGTCTGCAGGATGACTTGTTTCCACAGCTATTGGGATGATAAGGATGTTGGTTTTAAAGGCTACAATGCAGCCAATGGCAGAGCATGTGACCAGAGGTTGTCATTGTCAGTCTCTACTGTTCTAGCTGAGATTCAACCATGTTGAAAATGCATCATCTCAAGCTTGTTGGTAATACTCAAGGTTCCAGAATGCTTTTCTTTTATTCTTTTGCCAGCATTTAAGTAACGGTATGAAGGGCAGGTTTTTAGTGTCCCTCTGTATTCTCAGCAAGGTGCACATCACATATTTTACTCATATGAGTTCCTAGGAATGCTTACCATCCATGAGAAGACTCAGATAATGCTAGGCTGAATGATAATAATAATAATTCTGTGAAAGCTGAAATTGCCAAACTTTTATATGATGAAATTTATTTGAAGAGGTCATTCACAACCTCGTCTGTTCCTTGGATTATCTATGATACAGTGCTAAGGTAAAGTTTGCCTGATATGAATTAGGAATGGCCTGCTTATTAGACTTGGCCCTAAATCAACACTGCTCTAAATACTACAGAACACACACAAGTGACAGTTTTATAATGACATACATTGGACCCATATTTCTTCAGAGCCCAGTGCAGCAGCAGTAAATCCAGAACGCACATGATGTAAACACAAATTTCAGGCTTCATTTTCTCTCTGTTTATGACTGTGCTGCAGTACATAAAATGGTCTTACTCTGAGCCAAGTTCAGAAGATACCCACGTTTAAAAATGGAGCTTAGTGATGTTCAGAACTTGCTAATAATTTATGTGAATTAGTCTGTCTATAGATCTATAGACTAATAACTTGTATTTCCATCTTTAGATAGTGGAAGCAAAATAAAATTGTCCTCCTATTTGCCAAACCTATTAAAGCCTTTCACTAAAAGGCTACACTCACAGCCCACTCCCCACCCTCTCACACCCCACACTCCCAAGCCCCCATACTTAGATACATAAAGTCCTTTTAAAGTCAGGCACACAGGGAATAAGCACATCGGTACTGAAGTCATTACTAACGGCTAAAGCTGGCCTCCAAAGGAAACACACCACAATGCCAACAGTGGCCCTGAAGGTGTCTCTGACTTCTCTGGGCCTCAGTCTTTTAAACTGTAAACTGAGACAAAGATTACTAGTGTTAATAGGGTTATATAAGTGAGATGAAAATTATTGCTTAGTCAGGTTTGGATCTAGGAAGCTAAACAGTTAATGAAGAGGACAAACACTGAAAAAGAGTCAGAGAAACCAATCAGCAAACGGCTTTTAAAGTTCTGCAGTAGAATTGACCAGCACAGTCTATTATTGGTGTAAAGCATTTTCATTTCCTCTTGGTGCCTTTGGTACTTGACTTTTGTTCTTGCCTGAAGAGCATCTAATTTACCAAGATGACTCTAATTCACCCTCTAGTGTTACCGTGATTCCCTATATTGTAAGTAATTTCATGACATTTTTATTTCATAGAGGGTTTAATTAATAGCACTTGTCTAGGCAGCATGCTTTTCTGATATGCTTGTGAAAACACCACGGAAGCACAGATTTCTCAATCCCTCAGCAACATTATAAAAAACACTTACATGGCCTTAGGATGTGTTTGGAAATTGGAGCTCCACATTAAATGTCATGCCTTCTGCCTGCTTCCTCTGTTAACTGTGGTCATAAATAGCCACGTCCTGCCTGAGATCACAATGCATCACACACTCACACAGCTCCCTCTCTGAGCTCCGACTGGACCATAGGGGATGCTGCACATCTCAGGCACAGCCAGTTTCCCAACCCGGAGTCTGGGGCTGTTACCAGCCTGGGTGTTGAGCTGTGGGACTGGACACACAGGGGACGCACACATCTCAGGACAGCTGGGTTCCCAGCTGGGTGTCTGGGGCTGTAACAGTCTGGGTGTTGAGCGGTGGGACTAGACACACAGAGCAAATGAAGAAATGCAACTTTGAGTCCCGACATGTGAATGAGTGGAAGAAACAAATGGACAGAGTGGAATGAAGGCAGAGAGGACCAGCCAGAGTGAGAATCCTCAGTGTCCAGTACACAAAGACACACAAATATGCTACCTGCTTCCCAGGTTCCAGATTTTGTGTCCAGTCCCATGACAAGCCTCACTGCAGATGAATATTCTGAGATGAGCCCTTTGCTTTGAATTGCATGCCCTTTCTTTGGCAGGGTTGTATTATCTCTCTTATAGTAAGCTCTTATATCGTTAGCAGTCGTGAACCCAGATGATGTGGAAATTGAAGACATTAGAGGTACAACTGAAACCAGACACAGGTCAGGACTGACCAAGATGGCTGGATGCACATTTGCCCTCATGGGGCTCCATGACAGGAAGGTGAAGACCAACTCTGAGCCTGCATAGTCCTCCGCAGGTGCCTTTTGCCATCTAAAGACACCCCACCCTATGGACTCAAAACAGGGGCAAGAAGTAGGGTTTCTTACTTTCTTAAACACTTATTTCAAAACCGAAATTCCCTAGACTCGATGCGTGCTCTGCTGGCCTCCCTGTGTTTGTCCATATTCAGCAGGTGAGAACATCTATTAGCTCAGAGAGAGGCCCTCTTTGTCGTGGGTTGTATACACACCCCTCTTGTAACAATGTGCCGGGAAGCCTATCTCCTTATCTGCTGTGCTGGGCTGTGCACACACCCATTACTGAAAAACGCACCTGGGAACCTAAGATGCCCCTTGTCCTCCCACCTGTGTCAGGCTACACAGACACCCACCCAATCCCACTGAGCAATAGCATAGTTTTCTCCCTTAGGAACAATCAAATTTAGAGTGTTTCTACTCAAGCATATTCATGGTGTATCAGCAGGAAGACTAAAAAGCCTTCTGTGTACATGTTAAGTCTGGCAAACTTTGACATTTCAGTAAACTTTTAGGGAAAATCCCTTATTTACCATCCTATGCTTGTACATATTTGCATATACATATGATGAAAAACACATGCATTATGGGAAGGGACATGTGCAGACATGACCTATCGATCAAAGCAGAGAACTACCCAAACTACATCCCTAAGAAATCACACTCCATCTTTCCCGCATCCCATCAATAGATGCCCCAAGCAATAATCTGGGCCCTGGCCCTTGTGTGCATGCACACACGAGTCACCTGTCAGCTTGACAGCACCCTTTCTGTCACTTTGCTCTGAGTGACACCTCTTTCTTTTACAATTCTGTAGAACCATGATGTTTAATTCTCTGGATCTGAGGTCAAGAACCTGGAAACATCTGACTGTAACCCAACGACTATGACCAGATGGGTGGACAGAAAACCAAGCCTGTGGCGCACAGGCCTGTGGACACAATAGTTTAAAAGGTTTGAGCTCTCCAGTGTGCTCACAAAGAACAGGCCGAGCAGGTTGGCTATCAGTCTCATTACAGTGTTACTGTATCAGATTCTGTGTACTGTGTCAGGAGCCATTCTGTTCACGAAGCTCATTAGGCAGCTGGGCCTTCTGGGAGGGGAGCCCGCATTTTACAAGGTCTGTACCGTGACACACCCCAGAATTGTTCACAGTCTCTGACACTCATTCTCTGTGCACGGCTGCATCTCTGTGCTCTGGTGTGGTGTGGACCATCACTTTCTGGGAATTTACACACTCTGACTGAACAAACTTCCTATGGGATCTTAATGAAGGTGTACTGCTGTTCAGATGAATTAATTCCTGATTATGGAATTCCTGATTTGATTCAAACAATTTTAAAAATTAACTTGTTTTAGAACTTCTAAAACAACTTTAGAAAGTTTATGGCTGCAATAAACACCTCTGTGGACCTCCAGATACCTCCCTAGGAGACAGGCTTGAGACAGACTTGTGTCTTCAAGATAAACCTTCATTATGAATCTTGGTATATGCCATAAATGTAGACAAGTTGGTATAAACCTCCCCTGAACCCAAATTATAATGGGAGTACAAAGCAATGTGTAATTAAGTACAAATCTTGATGTCATTATTTCTAAACTGTTCTGTTGTAACTCCTTATACCTTGTCACCTTATGGCATTATATACTGTCATTTTAAATTTATGTCATTTCTTAGAATGAAAGACAGATAAAATTATTGTTCTGAATGCACTGTAAACTTATAGATAGCTGAAAATGTGTAGACAGGTCAGTCCTAGTTGAAAAGACATATATTCTTGTAACTTTTAGACCCTGTTAACCTTTAGGCCTTGTCAAACTTTTTCACTCTGAACTTACTATGAACTTACATAGTGGATACATAGATAAGAAATGTTTAGTTTTAAAAGATGTAACCTGTTGTATTTTAGAATTCATCTGCTTTTGTGATTAATTGCCTTTTTGACTATGAGGTAATTCCTTTTCCGGGAGCTTTGTCTCAGCGGTATAAAGGCCAAGCAATAAATGGTGGCAGCACACACATTCCATTGGCAGAAGCCTGGTGATGGAGGCTCACTGAATGGAAGGCTGATGGAATTCGATTCATCCAGGAGTTGTAAATATGTATATAGATACGTGTTTACATGTAAATATGTCCCTCTGTCTGGTTTTTATACATATGTTATGTGAGTGTATGTCAATTGTCTGTCTGTCTGTAAGGAGCCCCTTTTGTATCATCTATTGAATGTATGCATGAATATACACAGGCCTAGAGTCTGATTGTCTATGTGTACGTATTAGCAATGTTATGGAACTGGCAGCCTAACCTTGCTGCAGTTTCTGCAGAGGGGATGTTAGCAAGTTTGTAGGGATTTACTGAAGTTAAAATTCTTAACTTCATCCACCTTTCCCCTTGAGCTTGTGTGTGTGAATAGTCTTTGTTTACTTTTCTCTTTTTTTTTTTTTTCTTAGCAATTTACAAACAAGTTAGCAGATTTGGTATCTAACTGCCAGCCTAAGACAAGCAGGAAAAAGTTTACTTTAGCCTGTGGAGGCCTCCACAGCAGCCTGTTCATGCTCAGGAAGCTAATCTCAGATTTTTTTTTTTTAAGTATTTTTTGTTTGTTTGTTTTGTTTGTTTTTCCAGCCTCTTGCAGGTTTGGCTCGAAGCTGCCTTGACAGTCCTGGCTGCAGGAAATAAAGGTGACCAGTTAAAGTTTCCCCCTTAGCAGCAGTATAGCCGGTCCTTAGACCTAGGGAAGGAATCCTGGGCTCCCTTCCCTATTTTTTTTCTTTCCATCATCTTTTGTGATCAGTTGCCTGAGCCATCAGCTCAGCGACCCAAGAGATAAAGTGAACGGGGGATTCTGCATTCCATCCCAGATCCTCCCCTGGACCCCGGAACCTTGCCAAAGCAGAGCGAGATTTTTAACAGCAGTGGTTCAAGGACAGACACTGGTGATGGAGTCCACAGACAGGCTCACAGTCTTCTGCCTTCCCGTGAGACGTGCACCCTGTGAAGGGCAGAGAAGCTTTCCCTGTATCATGGCATCACTTAACTTTAGTAAAATTCACAAATCTTCAATGGACATTTGATTCTTTCCGCTTGTGACTAGACCTGTGTAACCCTCACTTAGCTCACAGTGACAGCCTATCCATCATTTCAGACAGTTCTCACTTGGAACCTTGCAGGGAGCAGCCCCAGCTGTCACTCCTATGTCCAGCAGGAGCAACACCAATTAGTTTTGCATAGAATTAAGGAACATAGATCATTTTTTTTTTTGTCAAGTAAAGTACGCCAGACTCAGAAGACAAATGTTGTGTGCTGACACTGGCCTTGAACTTCGGCAACCCTTCTGCCTCTGCCTTCCAAGAGCTGTGATGATACCATGTGCCACCACCTACAGCTATACATTCCCTAGGCCATATGTACTTTACTGTAAGCCTGTTCCACAAACTGTCCTTACTGAGCACTCAATATAAACAGTCTTGTGTGCATGACCCTTGACTCTTGTGCCTTTTTGGAATTCTGACATAGCAAGGGAAGATATTTGCAGGGTAATTCTGCTCTCTGACTCACATATATCCACTGTTTGCTAATGTCTAAAATGTACATTAAATCTTTAGAATGACCAGTGAGAACAGATTATTCACAGAGGTTGAATCTGATTACCCAGGAAGGGCTGCATATGGTCCTTACTCTCCTACATAAGCCTGGTCGATGCCCACTCCTGCTCCCAAGGGCTTCCTTGCAGAAGCAAATAAACCAGAACTTGTGCTGTTATGCCCCAGGGCGCTTCCTCAGCCACCATCTTTCTTTACGCCTCTCATTCCCCGCCTCACTGTTCTTTTCATCCTCAGACATATGTGCCATTGAGCACTGATAACTGCTGTCCCCAGACATGCTCACACAGAAGGCAGGCATCAGTGACACAATGAGAAGGAAAAAAATGGAGCCCTCGGGACGCTGTCAACTCCAATTTCAAAATTAGTTAGAGGTTTCGTCCCAAAACAGAATCCTTTCACGATGAGAAGAAAAGTCTATCAGTGATCAATGCCAGTTCTTCACGGGACGCAGCCACATGAGGGGCAGATCAGCAGTTTTATTTCATTTTAATCAATCCGCTTTCTGCTGCCTCTTAGCTGATTTTTAAGATCCGACATTTCATGAAGTGCACAGGTTAGCCTGATGAATACCAAACACCTCAGTTGGTCTCAAACCTGCACAGAACATTTCTCTCTCATGGAAGGCCAAGGAAATATCAGAATGTGTTTAAGGAGCCAGTCATTCAAGGGTAGGTACTGGTGCCCAAGTCTGGCTTAGCCTCAGTATCCTCACCTTTAAAACTCGTCGGCCAAATGTCAAGAGAAGGTCAGACACGTCAGAGCTGGGTGCAGTGGCTCAGGCTTTGGATCAACAGAGAGAAACAAAAGGGCCCTTGTTCTATTGTCACATAGGTGACATGGGAGTCAAGGTCCCATCCCACCCAGAGTGTGACAGAAAGGACAGTCACAATAGCCCCAGCTCTCTCACGATCCACGCCCAACAGCTACCAGAGAGCACTGTGAAAGTCATGGGTCAGCTCAGATTATTGGTTAGACAGAAATTAGAGTAGCTACCCAAGCGGCAGGGATTGCTGAATGAATAATTCAGCAATGAGGACAAAATCAATCTCTATCTTAGAACTGAATGTTGTAAAAAAAAAAAATTCCCCTCAAAGAATAAAATGATTTGATCTCCCCATCCCCACATGCCTTGCCTTCCTCTCTCTCTCTGCCTCTCTTCCCTCCCCACTTTGACTTTTTATAGGCTACTTATCCTCACAGGTTACACTGTTCCTTTCTGTTATTTCAAATATACAGAGCTTGGGAGATGGCTCAACAACCAAAACAGCTCGCTTGTGCGACACTGCTGTTAAGGTCAAAGCCTGGCATTTCCAGATAGCCTCTGGGCTCAGTGTAAAAGACAGACTCCCTTTCTCATCTGGGCTCCATCTCGGCCTGACCCAGCTCCTCTAAGGAGAGTCACACTCCCCTCAGGGAGATTACAAGCCCAAACCTTTCCTGATAAGAAATCCACTCAGCAAGCACCTGGGGATTCCTGGAAACATCCACCCTGTGCTAATGAGACCTTAACTTTCAGCAAATGACCTTTAGCCATAGCTAGACTTCTTCGCCCACCCAGAGCTGAGGACCGAACCCAGGGCCTTGCACTTGCTAGGCAAGTGCTCTACCACTGAGCTAAATCCCCAACCCCTGTACCACTACAGGTAAATATAGTGTGTTGGTGCCCCTCGCTCCAACAAATCAAACACATTCATCCTCAACATCCCTCCCCCTGCCCAACGTTTGTGAGTCCCTGTCTCACGTGGCCACAAGCTTCTGCCATGCACTGCCCTGACAGCCTGGATCAATGATGCCATTTTTCTAGAGCTACCCTGCACAACCCAGTGCCCAGCTTTGAGAGTAAGTGGCTGGCTGTTCCCGAAACAGCCATTTTGTCTGCCTACACAAAACTGGGCTCCTGCCTCTGTCTCTCTGTGTTTAAGAGCTCTGAGAGCCTCCTTTATCAGCTGCTGATGAAACAGTCATGGACTAGTCCAGACTGGGTCTTTCTTGCATCCTGGCTCAGGTTTCGGAGCCCTGACCTCCTTTGACCCTGGGCTTCAACCTTCTTCCTGGGAGCAAGTGGGCACTTCTGGTTCCATGCTTGAAAGAGCTGAGCTTCTCAGGAGAGTACCCTACAAAGCCCAAGCTCCTGCCAGACGCAGAGTGGTACTTGCTGTGCAACCTGAGGGCCTGCCTGCCGTCTCAGTGCCACAGAGGAGCCAGGCCTCCCACTGATGCCCTTAATTACCACTCTCAGGGGTCTGATGCCTGTTTTTGTCCTCTGCACAACACACATGCACTCTTGCAGGTAATATACAAACATCATACAAATAAAAGAGAAAACCTAAATCAAGTCAGAGATGCCTTTGTGGTTAAAGGTGATTGTGGCCAAGCCTGACAACCTGAGTTTGGTCACGGGAACTTCACGCCCGCAAATGAACAAATGCAGTAAATAAGAAGAGTGTGTAATAAATAAGTAAGAATAGTGCAGGCAAATTTTGGCAGACAGCTTACAAAATGGCTCCTTCTCTACGGGATAACCGAAGTAATAATGAGAGGCTGTCATGAAATCGTATTATATCAGTATCTACTCTGTTCATATGAAAACGTGTCAAGCAGGAGTAATGTCGGACTCTCAAACCTAACAATGCCCCTGAAAGGCCGGCTCTGATGATCCCATGTGCAGGAGAAGACCAGAGACTTTACTTACAGTCACCGAATACGTCACCATGTTAAAAACAAGTCAAGTCCCGGGACCACGACAAAAGCGGGCATTCTACTGACAGGAAGCTGATCCGGGACTCGCATGAGTGCTTAGTTTTATCACACTTTAATTGAACACGCCTCCCCCTCCGCCCTTCCATGATACATGACTTTTCAAGGATGGGATATGTTAGTGTGTGTTAAACATTGGTTTTTTTCTGAAACACAAAATACTTCTAAGATTTTCTTCTAGAAACATGATTATCACAAGCACATCACTTCTTGATGAGCAGGAGGCTGGGTGTGCAAGCATCCAGTCACACTGCTGTCTGTGCTGGTGGAAAGCAGCTAGGGGATGTGAACTTCAGGAAACAGATGGGGCTGGAGGCCTGGCTCAGAGTTATTGCCGCTCTCCTGAGGACCCAAGTTCAATTCCCAGCTCCCACATCACGACTGCCTGGAACTCTAGCTCCAGAGACTCTAATGTCTTCTTTTGGCATCTGCAGGCACTCACACATGTGTGTACAAATCCACACACATACATGAAGTTAAACACACACATGAAGTTAAAAAGAACATACTAAAGAACATACTCTGCCTTCTGTAAATCAACCAACAGCTGCATTTAAACCCTCCCTCTCTCTGCCCTGTGGATGAGACTGTTGCGAGCCTTTGACACACTAGGCTAGGGAGCTGGCCACTGAGATGCTGGCCACTGAGCTGTAACAGCGCTGAGGCCGTGTTATGCCGTTTATCCCCCTCTTCCTGGGCCCAGTTCTCATACCACGGTGAACCACCACCCAGGAGAAGCCATCAAAGTCACAAGAGCCAAGTCAAGGATCTCAGATTGAATTGTTCCCTAATTATCTCCTTATTCAGACCTATTTGTTAAATTCTACCTCATGTTTCCCAACGGAAAATTCAGTATCATTCATTTAATACAAGTTCAATTCTTCAGTGCTTATTGAATCAATGTCTATGTTGCGCACATGACTGCAGGTGTCTGCTTTTAGAAAGTACTACCCTAACCTTACAGAAACTTCTACTTTCCTTGTAGAATAAAAGCTTGTACTGCCAAGTCAGCAAACTATTCCCAGATCATAATCACCTACCAAGGCTTATTAAAAAATAATTTGTAATAAAAATGTATCTAGACTTTGCATTACAGCAGAATGTGGGTAAGCCTCCATCTAAGAAGAGATAATGGCTTAGGCTTTTATTGGATCAAGAAGACTTAGCAACTATGAAGCCTGCGATACACTGGAAACTACAGGCGAGACTACAGCTGACTGTCAAGATACACAGCAGGCTGGGGGATTACAGGATTAGAGAAGGAGATGAGAGAATTCAGAGAAGTCACATCCCTATGGAATGAAAGAATGGAGACAACATCAGGGAGGCAGGAAGATAGAGAGATGACAGGGAAATGCAAAATGGCAGAACAGGTGAAAAAAACGAATGATGGATCTAGGAGATGGACTCAAGCTAGAGAGGCAGGAATGGCTGCCTCATCCACAAGTCCTTCTAAAGAACAACCCAGGGAGGGGAGAGACCTAGAAGACAGACATCCAAGGTACAGATGCTAAGATGCACACCGTAGAGCTAGAATGTGTGTTGGGGGAGAGAGGGAGAGAGAGAGAGAGAGAGAAAGAAAGAAAGAGAGAGAGAATGAGTGTCTCCATCAGATTGTCCCATACCTGTGGGGAATTTTCTTGATTAATGATTGGTGGGGGAGGGCTCCTCCTGCTGTGGGCTGTGCCACTCTAGGCAGGTGGTCCTGAGTTGTCAAAAAGCAGGCTATACACACCATGAGGAAAAAAACAGTAAGCAGCAGTCCATGGCCTCTGTTTTGGCTTCTGCCTTGGCTTCCCCTGTTAGCTGAGTAAACCCTCTGCTCTCCAAATTACCTTTGGTCAAGATGTTTTATTACAGCAATGGAAACCTAAGACAACCCATAACCTCTTCACTGAGATAGCTGAGTCCCCACCAGAGAAGTCCTCAGTAGGAGGTCACAGTCCACTGACATTGAACTAATGTCTTTACATCCTTTATGTCTTTTTGCCTGGCCAGGCTCCTGTCCCACAGACATTGTGCACAATAAATGGGACTAAGGCACTAAGTCTGAGGTGTTTCATATCAACTAATACTCGATAAGGCTGCTTCATGGAAACACAAAAATGAATCAAGGAAAGTACCACATTTTTTTTATTATTATCTTAGAGGGAAATTTTACTGACATTTTTAATGATAGGAAAAGATCAAGCAGGACAAAGAGAATGTGGGGCACTGTGGAAAGCATTTTGCTTGAAGGTATTTTACTTGGTGGGAGATGCAGGAGGAAAGTGAGCAAAGTCAGCATTTTCAGGAGAGACAACGTTTTGGGGAAGGCATGCAGGCAAGCAGTGCAAGATGCATTTGGATAAACACAGCCATCCACAGTGAGAACATGAGTCAGGTGAAAACATGGTGAAGCTGTTTTACCAAAACCTTGAGGCTGAGCACAATGGAAAGGGAAAGTGGCTTCTGAGTGTGGTAGAAAGTATCTTTTAGTTAACACTGACATGTGTAGCACCCATTTTCTAAAACTCTTTTATTTGGGGTTCCTTAAAGCCTCTCCCTTCCAACCCCCAAATCCTAGGTAGAAGAGAGAAGGTTAGTAAGGAGATGGGACAAAAACTCCTTTACTTCTGCCTGTTTAGTGTTTATGGGTTCCCTTAAGGCTATACCAATCTCTAGCAACAGCAAATGCTGTGTTGAAATATCTCTCTCTGTCAGCCACACCATCCATCTCTGGTCACTCCAAACTGCTACACACCAGACACCACACACCAAAACCACTCACTGCACCACTCCTTCTCTCTCTGGGTTCCCGTATTTATAACCCTCAGAGTCCTAGTCCTGTGCCCTGTCCGTGCCACAGAGGCAGGTGTTACCAGCTGGCAAAGACCACGAGCCACAGAAGCAAATTATCAGCTGTGGACAAACTAAAGCCCAAACTAAAATCCCACACTTGGGATCAAGACAAAAGCATGTTTACATAACATAGCTGAGTTTACAAAGAAAGCGAAGCTTCCACTACACATATGAGGTGCACATCAGAGGGGAGGAGGGAACAGAGCAAGCCCTGGGCAGTAGACAACTACTGGCCAAGTGACACTCGGCTCCTTCCAGCTCAGACTTGCTCAGACTAAGCATTGCCCCCACACAGAGCAGAGCAGTGCACTCTGGATCTCCCGCTGCCTTTTCAACTTCTGTAGTATTCACTAATTTAGGACTTTAGGCTGAGGGGATGAAGGAGACCAGAGCTTAGCAGGGCACAAACAGGGAGAGCGATCCTCCACCCTGCAGACTTTGATGAAACAGGAGGAACCTTGACCCAGAAGAGTCATCTGTCCACTGTGGCCTCCTGAGTCCCGGGGGAGAAACCTGACCGTAGGAGGCAGAGCGATGGCCAGAACTTGGAAAAGAAATTAGACAAAGGGAAAGCTGCATCACACCCACAGGAGCACGTCAGCGAACGCCCTGAAGCACGTATTCCTATGCTGAGATGGAAGGGTTTTGAAAGCCCAACATTCCTCGACAGCTGATTCTTACAAGGATTGCTAGACCAACTACACACACACAAATCCATCACATTTTCTAGAAATACAGGTGATGTCCTCAGGGCCCATTGCAAGTGCTGGATCAAAGAAAAAAAATCACAGTTTCTAAATGGCCCTATCCTCACTGAGGCTCTGTGGCCCCTTTGCTCTCCCTGGAAATGGATCTGCCGGCAGAGGCAGCGTCTCAAGTCCAGGCGGCAAAGATTCCAGCTTCTCGTCAGGAAGGCCTTTGCTGCTGTTAGGTCTTTCCCTTTCATATCACACAGGCTCTGTGTACATTGTCCTGTTGATAAAAGTGTACTTAATAAGAAAACAAGAAAATGGGTGATTTTTCTCCTGAGTTCAGCCTAGGTAATTTCTGACAATGAAAGTTAATTGAATTCTTAGGACATGTGATAATTGAAAAGATAATAAAAGCTTGTGATTCACTTAGAGATCCCTTTGGCAATTCAAGTAAAATGGCTCATTTTAATTACAATGACACAGAATCAGGATAAAATCTTGGGTTCTTTTAAAAGCATGAATTTAATAAGCAAGGAATGACTTCTTAGAAAATCTGCTTATCACATTGAG
Source organism: Psammomys obesus (assembly GCF_907164565.1). Taxonomy (NCBI): domain Eukaryota; kingdom Metazoa; phylum Chordata; class Mammalia; order Rodentia; family Muridae; genus Psammomys; species Psammomys obesus. Next base: position 8,221,421 of record NW_026590699.1, read on the forward strand.
TCTACTTATGATTTTATTATATTTACTTCTCTCTGTGTGGGCACATATGTAGGTGCGTATATATATGCGTGTGCATGTGCCATGGTGTGTTTCGAGGCCTAATGACAACTTGCCAAGGCTGAGTCTCTTCTCTAATTATGGGGGTCATGGAGTTGCAGTCAGGCTGTCAGTCATGGTGGGAAGCACATTTGCTCACACCAACACATTCTAAATATGAGCCTATTTACACACAGTTACATTCTGAATATGAACATATTCATATAGCTACATTTACAATTATTTAACATATTTTAATAATTTATTTAGTAAAATTCAATGTCCATAATGTATTCTTGAAGCCTCTTCAGGATAAAAACCAATACCATAAGCAAACTTAAAAAAAATAATTAAAGCACCAAGTCTTTTTCATGTAGCATGAAGTCCATGTGAATTACAAAATAAACTTCAATCTGGCATGAAAATGTCATGCTGATATGTGTTGTGAAAGTTTGTGACCTGAAGTTCTTTAACTGGTTTCAAATGTCCTGGCAGTTGCTCTGTCCCCTCTTCCTTTGAGCACTTATGGGTTGTCATGAGTATGAACATTCTCAGCAAACCTTTGACAGCTTGGTACTAGGAAAGCCACCATCTAAGCAGCGTCTCCTGAGGCCTCATCTTCACCACAAGCTTGTCTGTGCTGCTGTCTGCAGGTAACCGGTGAGATGCTCACAGTCCAAGGATCCAACAGAGCTGTCAGTTACATCAACGCACCGTGCAGTGCTTGCAGCTCACACCGCCCTCTCCGTGGCTACACCGCCCTCTCCGTGGCTACACCGCCCTCTCCGTGGCAGGCCGTGTTTATTAAATAATGCCATCAAGGGCTTTAATACAATGATGAGGCCTCTATGTTGGGACAAGTTGCAGGGAAAGTTCAGAGAGTTCGGGGGGAGTCCCAGGACGTGGACTGGAATAGTCTATGTTTGGTGATGAATCCCACAGGAGACCTGAGCCTTAGATTTGCTAGAAGTGTGGAGAAATTTCATCTCAGCCTACACTGAAGCTCCCGTACAGTCCTTGTGGTACAAATGACAAGATGGTGGTATCAGGAGGGATTTTAAAGATGCATCAGTTCAGCGATGTGCAAAAACAATCAACTGTAATAGCTGTAGTTGTAGCTCACAGCTATGAGCCTCAAACTCACGCTCACAGTACCTGGGACATAAGTACCGTTTATTACCCCAAAACAACCTGAGGTGCTGGGATTTGGTTAATGTTCACGGCATGTTCACCGTCTCCCAAGGCATCCTGCACAGAGTGCATGAAATTGCTTCCTTACATGGAGCTAAATTGCGTTCGTCTGTAACTGCCAGGCCTGGCCTGTTCTTACACATCAGATCACATGGTGAACAAATGTGAGGCCCAGTAGGAAAAACAAGCTGTAAGATGCTGTCCTGTGGAGCCCATACTGCAGCTGCTCAAGGCCGTCTTGGCCCAGGGTGCCTCCTCTTAGAGACAACAGCCTTGGTCCTCCTGCCTCTTTTCAGTAGCTCTCAGGTCCTTTGATGTTCTTAAGGTTTAAAGTTAGACTCCCTGCAGGACACTTTTTATCTCCCGCTTCAGCTTTTACACTTCCTGCCCATGCAGATTCTGGTGGATGGAAAGCGTTTGCATCCATTACACTCTTACCAACAATCACACCTTCCTAGGACCTCTGTAGAGGCTTCTCCCTTGTTGCTATGGCTGCTTACAGACCAATCCCTATCTCTCTACCCTCCCACAGCATGGGATGGGATGAACTTCCCAACTTCTAACTATGACTCAGTCTTTCCTGAGGACCAGACTCCAGCAACCTGTCCCCAGGGACTCCAGAGCTGAGAGTAGCTTGGAGGGCTGAGTGCAGAGTGTAAGCACACGTTTCTCGTTATGTCACACTCCCACTGTCCTCTCTGCACTGTAGGTCCTCTCACAGTCCTCTGCCTTCATCTCACAGCTCACAGAGGTACTACATTCTTGGGAAAGTCAGTCCCAGAGCAGAGTGGGCCTTTCCTAACTCTGCCCCCACCCCCAAGGAAGAATTCCACAGAACATGGCAATGCTGGGTAGACCTGACATCAAGTCTCACCTTTAAGAATTTCAAATTGACACGAAGTCAACTGTGTTTGTAATATTTGTTGTATCTGAATAGGGATTAAATAGTTATTGAAGAGAGTAATTTTTGACATCGCCCCAGGGTATTGAAAGCTGGTTCCAAAAATTCCACAGCTGTGGTTACCATCTTTCATTCTGTACCAGTTCCACATAAATCCACTCATACATGAGACACAAATCTTGCTTAAAAATAATCTTGTGAGTATGTGAGTATTTGATTCTTTACTATTATTATTATTATTTCACCAAATTGCCAATTAAGCCAGTAGCTTCTGTTTATAGTATTTGGCACTTACAAGGAAAGGAAGAAAAGGAAGGGGACATTTTCCCATGAGCCTGTGTCAGGACAGCTGTTCTCCATCACTGGAATGGAAAACGACAAGGGACATTATTCTACATCAGAGTGACTAAGAACAGGAAGGTGTTGATGTTGAGTAATATGAGGTCAACCTGACTCGTGGATTCTAGATCAAATGCCTGTGGACACACCTATAAATCTTGCAACACTGTAGGGGTGGAACCAGTCTGTCATGGAAGTCAGTGTGGAAGGCACTCAAGAGTGAATGTAGAGCTGCTGTGTGTGGGGGCTATCCACGCCTGAGTGTGTGAGTCTGAAGAGAGATTCCTTCACAGTCATCTTCACTGCTTTCCTCTCCACAAGAGCTGAGACACAGATGCAAGCCAGCTGTCTATCAATAGGTGAATGGATAAAGAAAATGTGCTTCTCATACACAATGGAAATTTTATTCAGCCATAAAGAGTGAAATCATGTCCTGGCAGGAAAACAGACAGGCCTGGAAATCATCACACTACACAAACTTGTAGACTCAGACAAATGCAGTATATTTTCTCTCACATACACTTGTGTATGCGTATGTGGGTATGCTCATGCATGTTTGTAAAATGGGACACAGAAATGGGGCCATGAGCGGGGAAGAGGTGGCCCTAAGGAAGGAGGATTGAGAGAGGGTAATGGGCTTCATTTCAATGACATCAGAAGGGGCAGCAACCTGGAAGGAGAGAAGGAAGCAAGAGGGAGGCAAGAGGGATGGGGGAGGGAGCAAGAGAACAAAGTACGGTGACGTCTGTGAGGGTTTAGGGATGCAGAGATGGCTCCAAAGGTAAAGGCACTTGCTATGCAAGCCTGACGACATGAGTTCAATCCTCAGGACCCACGTAAACAGGCAGAAGGTGAGGACAGGCTCCCGCGTTGTGCTTTAACGTTTACACATGCTGTGGCATGCTATGAGCCCTCATGCACACGTCATACACACAGTGATACTGAAGGTCTGTTTAGACAGAATTTCTGTGTATCTCTGGCCAGACTGGAACTCACTAAGTGGAGAGGGCTGGACGTTCACTCACAGAGATATACCTACCTCTGCCTCCTAGGTGCATGGATGAAAGACACATGCCATCATGCACGACTATATATTTATATTTATATTTATGTGTGTGTGTGTGTGTGTGTGTGTGTGTGTGTGTGTGCATTCATGAGCCTTCAGGGCTCATAAGAGAGCATCAGATCCACTGGAACCAGAGTCACAGATGGTTTTGAGCTGTCATGTAGGTGCTGGAACCCAGGTCCTCTGCAAGAGCCATTAATACTTTTAATCACTGACCCCTATCTCTAGCTCTCACACAGTAATAAAAAATTCAAAACACGAACTAAAAAAACCAAGCACCCACATAGCACTTGCTCTAAAGGACACAAAAATTAACTAATTGTCCAAATAAGTAAATAAATAAGTTACTCTTCCTGTTGCTGTGGGCAAACGCCTGACAAGAACCAAGTTCAAGGCAGCCAGGCTTGCTCTGGCTCACAGCTGGAGGAGTTGTGGCCCACTGCAGCAGGGCTGGCATGGAGGCCGGATTGTGAAGGAGCAGGTCCCCGCCGATGAGCAGCCGGGAAGCTCAAACTCACTTTCTCCCTTCTGTATTGCAGCTCATGGAACCAGGCTGTCCACAGTTGGGGGCGAGATTTCCACACTCACTAACTTTATCCCTTATAGAAATGTCCAGAGGTGTAATGGGGGGTGATGGTCTTCTTGCCTATGGTGAGAATATCAATGTCCTGTGTAGGGTCTGCTGGAAATACAATCAGACAAGGACTCTGAACACGTGCCATGTGGTTAATGCTTTGTGTGTGGGAAACATTATGAAGGAAGTTCATTTGGAGGTGACAGTGTGAGGAAGTTCAGCTATAGATAGGGTCAAAGGTGTCTTAGTCTGTTTTCTGTTGCTAATGTAATAGCTGAGGCTGGGCACACACCTTTAAAAGAGGTCTATTTAGAACAGCATTTTGGAAGATGAAAGGCCACAAAAGTCTAATGGATAGCATAGCATTGTTAGAAATGTACAAGGTGAAGGTGGGTTGTAGGTGACGCTGTAGGAGAAGATGGGGATGTGGAGAAGGGACTCTTGGTGTGACATCATGAAGCCCAGAAATTAGCTCCCAGTATCCACCGAGCAAGTCAAGAGTCCCGCAGACCTCTGTGACTCCAGCCCAGGGGATCCCTGCTCTGAGGAGCGGTTTTAACGCTGCAGGCAGGTGCAGCTTCTGACATAAGCATTCACACAGTTCCCTTCCTGGAAACAGCACAAGACATTGCTGATATACTCCAGCCTGCAGATCATGTATGTACTACATGGCTTTCCTGGTCTCACGGATGGTGCCTCTCTACCCTCTATGTAAGACAGCTCATTTCTGCGCGTGCTACAGACCATCAGCTGCATGTGTGAACTGCCCAGAAGTGCAGGCCTCTGAGAGGCTGTGCCTCTTCCCCTGAAACTGCCAGTCACTTTCCTTTCCATGCGGAGTGTCTGAGCGCCATGAATGGTAACCTCTCTGCTCTCTCCTTGAAGGCGAAGCCATCTGAAACTTGATGGCCTGAGCTAGTGCAACAAGTCACTCAGCTGAAGTGTTTGCTTTTTTTTCAGCTTCAATTAAAATGCAATCTGAGTGTGTAAAGCATTAGAAAGCAGAGATCTCAGTTATGCCATTATTTACAACTGCAGGCTTTCCACGAGAAGGGAGCACTCTTTCTCAGGAATAACCACCTCCTGAAGCCATGCCACTGCCACCTTGAGAACAGTGATCAGGCTGACTGGGATGGGCTGAGCACAGGGTCTGCCTCTGCATTTTTATCAGCTCCAGTGTGAAGGATGGAAAGCGCTTCAGCAGGAAAAGTGGCTCTAGAAACTCTGATGGCTGTGCTTGACTGGGGCTGTGTGTACACTCCCCAAAAGATTTAGGTTTAACTAATAGAAAATTCTCACATATTGGCTATTTGGGTTTTGAAGAAAACAGAAAGGCTCAGCCTGCCTTTAAGGAGGAAGTGGAAGAGGGCATTCTCCATGAAAAGCCATGACCCTAGGCTATGGTGCTCACTGTCCACATTCCGGGGTAGGCAGCCTGCCTGAGCTCGGTGGCCGTGGGGGCAGCTTTGCCAATGTGACAGCCATCTCCTTAACTGCTAACTGCTGCACAGCAGAGAGACTTTAGCTCAGCCCAGGCTGGGGTGCTCTAGAAGAGGCAGATGGAGACCCAGAACAGCAGCCTGCCCTCCACGGTTTCCTCTCTGTGAAAACTTCTGTGGCAGAGCCCCCTGCTTCCACGTGTGCAGTGCTCATACCACGAGCTCGGCCAGTCTGGGCAGCTGGTGGATTTACGTAGCTCTGTTCACTGAACGGGGATGCTTCCTGATAACAAGCAACAGCTGCTACATAATTGAAGGTGCCCAATCATGAGATATAAAATCACGAGGAGTTGGTGATTAAGGGCATTTAAATTCTGAAGGGCTCTGCCTGAAGTCAGTGCATGGTTTAGTGTCTCACCAATACTAAATGTGCTTTCTGTGAAGTGGCCCGTAATTTAACCGGCTGCTACATAGTCATAACTTGACTGGCTACTGGCATGATAACTGGGAGGAAATTAAGAGTGGACCATATGAGAATACACACGTAATTATACTGCCCATTAAAAAAATCTGTCCTGTGTGGAAGACGTCATTAAAGTGAAGTGACAGCACTCAAATCTCAGACAATGTGCTACGGACCCAACATGAAATGTCCCTCACAGACATTGTCCCTTCACAGCACTCTCAACATTGGAGGTTTGGCTGACGGCCGATGGGCTGTGAAGCAATCAGATCCCCATATGACCTCATCACTAGATCAATTCATTGAGAGAGTCATAATAAGTGTGAGGGCGGCAGAAACCAGGGTGGGGACATCATTGGGAGGAGTGGGTCCTCAGGAACTGTAGCCTTGGGAGCTGTATCTTGCCCTTCCAGTATTCCTTTTCTGTTTCCTATCCCTTGGGGTATGGACTCTTCTTGCTGCCATGTTGGGCTGTCACCTTTAAGCCCTGCAGCCGAATAGGGCTTTCCTCTCTTGAGTTGTCTCTCTCTAGAGTCTTGTCACAGTGACACACAAGTCACTGTGTGTGTTAGAAGTGTAGGGTTTTGTAGGCAGAAAGGACAGGGTTTGAACACAGCAGCACAACAGAAGGACAGATTTTTCACAGGACAGTGCTGTGTAGCAGCTTTAGGGCCTGGCACGGGAACCCGAACTCTGAACTGGGCAAAGTGGCTGATGCCCCAGTCTACAACTTAGGAGCTGAGTGTCCTCTGCCAAGGTAGTCCATGTGTCCTCTTCTTTCCTATAAACACGTGCTGAGGGCTATAGCTCCCACAATAGCTGAGAGCTCTGAGGGCACTGCATGCAGGGACCTTCAAATTATATCTGTCAGCTATCCCTACCACACTGGCATGCAAACTAGTAGCTGCTTATGGACTCTTTTTAAATTTATTATTATTCATTATAATTTATTCACTTTGTATCATAGCTGTGGCTCCCTCCCTCATCTCCTCCCAGTCCCACCACACCTCCCTCTTCTCCCTCTATGCCCCTCTTCTAGTCCACTGATAGGGGAGCTCCTCCTCTTCTTCCATCTGATCCTTGCCTATCAGGTCTCATAAGGACTGGCTGCATTGTCTTCCTTTATGGCCTGGTAAGGCTGCACCTCCCCCCTGGGGGGAGGTGATCAAAGAGCCAGCCACTGAGTTCATGTCAGAGACAGCCCTTGCTCCCCTTACTAGGGAACCCACTTGGATACTGAGCTGCCATGGGCTACATCTGTGCAGGGGTTCTAGGTTATCTCCATGCATGGTCCTTGGTTGGAGTATCGGTCTCTGCTCATGTGGTCTTAACAGGAATTAACAGGAAGAATTGCAGCAGTATAAGGTGCGGGTAATGAATGACCTTGGCTGGTGTCTGATTTCAGGCTGTGATACACTCACTGTGAGTGTGAAAACATAAGGATGAGAGCATGGCTGTAAGAATGTCTTGGGCAATCACGTTATAATTTATAATTATAGGGAGAAAGGTTGAAGGTAGACCCAGAAACTCAGGGTTATTATAACTATGAGTTAATGAGACGCTGGACTGTTTGGCACCTTTGGAAATGGGCTAAAAGGTGATGTTCATTACGCTTTCTCAGATGTGACATGCCAGTCCCTTACATAAATATATTTACTGTGCCATTTAGTCCTCTAACAACTCCATGAGGTACTGTGCTGTGTTACGATGGCCACCTAGAACTGTGAATGAGCCTGGTTTGGAAACTGGAGAACTTGCTGTGATGAAGTAAAAAAGACCCTTCCAGGGACAGGCTGAGTCCTAAACCAGTAATCCCGTGGTGGGTCCTCAAAGCCAGGAGTTAATGGACATTCAAACACACAAAAGAAAGATGGAACAGTTAGCCAAGGGCCGCAAGCCCTGTGTGCACTCAGGCAGCTGGCAGGAAGGTGGAACTGGCTTTCCCTGAGCCCGAAGAAGGAGGACAGTCACTCCTACATGGTTCTCAGCCTTCTGGCTTCCCACAGAGTGAGGAGGTAAATCACGGTTTCTGTTACCAATTTCCCAGTAGGTTGTTACGCGAACATACTTTGGGCACATGGCTCCAGCTTTATAAACGAGGATTCCACAAGTAAAGGCCGAGTAGCAAGGCACTGGAAAAGAGTGGACCAAGCAGGGCAGCTGTGGCTCTGAGACCACATCTGTCACCCAGCTTTCACGCCAAAACAGTTCTGACCCCAGGTACTCTCACATTTCTGCAATTTTGATTAGTTTCCATCTTGTATTTTCAAACATTGGTCTGTGTGCTAGGCAATGCCACACAACTCAGCTTCACAGTGCTATGTGAAGCTTCACAGTGCTATCTTTTCCTTGCTCTTCTGCTTCTCCCCAGTGCTTGCTGAGAGCTCGCTCTTTTATGAGGTACAGCAGACTTTTGTGGCCTCTTGCTCTGACTGCTAATGCCCCACAGCGAAGGCATAAATTCCCTCAGCACACCAGTCTCATGGGCATCTCTGAGGACTGCATGGTCCCAGTCCAGACAATTAAATCAACATCTTTCTGAGTGAGGCACAGACACAAACACCGAGACCAGACGCTACCGAGACCAGACGCTACCGAGAGCACGCTGGGCTGTGGTTAGTCACAGAATGAGCAGCTCACAGCGCAGAGCTCTGCATGTGCAGGCTCCCTCTCTACCAACTGTCCTGCATTATTCCGTGATCACTAGTTTCCTCTCTCAAATGAACTCATTTATTATTGGCGTACAGACTGGGATTCCATCTTCCTTTCTCTTACATCTGAATCAATATGATTATTTCTACCATCTTTGCTGAAAAGTCTTAAAGAACTTGTTGCAGTTTCTACTTTGGGTCTAACCCATTCAGGTCTTTGCTTGTAAAAATCTGTGAAAACAGCTAATGTCAGTGTTCCTACATGTGATGGCTGGCTCCAGGATCGCCTGTGCCTGGGGTGCCAGCAGCTAGCACAACCAAAAATTGCTCCTCCTTGGGGTTTTCACATCACTTGGCTCCCACTAAAACTGTCTCCATATTTCCCCTTACTCCTGGCTGCATCTGGTCCATGAATTATTAATTCTAGAATTCTTTAGTTCTCAATCCTCAAGCTTCTTTCAGTGATATTCAGATGCATTTCTTTCTAGGAGTTACAGCCAGTCTGTGCTGCTCTCACACTCCGACATGCACTGCTCTGCCTGCTCCACTGCTCCACCCTTTAGCTCGCCGAGATCTCGGTTTTAGTGAGGAATAATACAGTCCGCCGGAAGCCATCCTGGCCTACTATCTTTTCTACTAATGCCATCTCATAGCCTCATGAGTTTCAAGTTTTTTTCTCAAGCCAGCAAGGCAGTCCCTCTTACAACACATGTGGGAAGAAACAATTAACTGATTAGTGGCATCGTGTTCTTGGTGTTCTTCCTATTGCCTAACAAAATGTGTGGCCTTTTCCTTCCTCTGTCTTAGACATGACCTGGGGTTACTCAGTTTTCCTTACAGCCCTACACCTGTGAAAATGTTAAACTATATGGGAAAGGCAAATTATAGCTATTTTTAAACTGTCTTTTAATTAGCAAAGGATATCTGGATGATTTGGGTAAACTCACTGTAACTACACAAAGCTCTGAAAAATCGATTAGGCAGACAGAAAAACTGACAAATGGAGATTAAATTATAGAAAAGTGGCAAACAGGTGGCATGTGAGATGGAGTCTGGGTCCACCACGGCACGCCTTGAAGAAGGAGGAGGACTCCAATCCAAGGCACGCAACTGTCAGATACAGTGAGAACCCAGATTTCTTCCCTCCCATTGAGCCCCAGGTCTCACCTCTGACCTACTGAAGTGTGAGATAAGATGAGGCATTGAGACTTTCCCAACTGCAGAATGTGCGGCGATGTGTTCTCACAGCAAGAGAAAAGTAAAGCCCCCCACAGACAGTTGCTCAGCATTTCCCACCCCTCCTCTCTCAGCCTCAAACAGAGTTTGAGCCTGATGGTTTCTCACCACGTTCTTGTTGCACTCTTGTTCAAGCCTCTATCATCCCCTGCCTAGCTTACCCCAGGGCTGTCTTCCTTACTTCCCCGATTCTAGTACCCTAGTCCTTACGTCCATTCAGGACGTATCCTCGTCTGACCCGTCACGTTTTAAGGTGCACTGGAACAAAACCCTCTGCCGGTGTCAGGAGTCCCTCCACACCATTTTTGTGTTCTGTCTCTGTTGCGCTGCCGCTCCTGCGGTTCTGTCAGCATCCTGGGACATCCTATACCATAGGTCGTCATTAGGGATGCCCTCCCTGTGTTTCTGTGCGGTGGTCTCCCAGCCCCCACCCCCAGTAAGCTTTCCTTACCATGCATCATCACTGATCACACTAGATATTCCTCTGACTTTATTCATGGCCACTAGCACCACTCAGAGGAGCTCCAGGGACATGGACGCGTTGTCTGCCTCACTGCTACTCTTCAGAGAAGAGTGTTAGAATACATGTGTTGAGCACATGACCTTTGCCAGTGATATGATTCTTGGGGTTGCTATTACATTCTGACTCCCACTGCAAGAATGCCAGCCTTCTTAATGTTCAGAACACATCAATAAAATCTTAGCACACGTTTGCAATTCATATCCACCCTTCAGACCACCCAACAACTCAGTACCCCATACTGTTCTTTGCTGACAATGGTTCGCAGCTTGTAAAGGTCCTTGGTAGGCTCATGTGATAGCTCCACCTGGTTCCTGATTCAAGAGACCCCCTTCTCAGGTAGCCAATAGGCAGCTCAGTTTCCATGTGGGTCCCCTAGGGGAGCAGGGCCTGTCTCTGACATGGACATGGACTCTGTTGCCTGAACTTGGATCACTTCCCCTTGATGGGGCAGCCTGGCCAGGCCACAGATGCAGGCAGTCCTGATGAGACGTGATAGGCTGGTGTCAGATGGTAGGGGAGGAGGACTCCCCCTTTCTGTGGTCTAGGGGAGGGGGATAGTAGGGAAGAGGGAGGGAGAGTGGGGCCGGGAGGAGAAGAAGAGGACTACAATTGGGATATAAAGTGAATAAATTATTTAAAAAGAGAGAGAGATTCCCTAGGACTCTCACCATAATTAAATGAGCAAAGAATGTTACGTCATGTGCAGAGGGACGAGAGACAAACAGGACGACGTTCCAGAATACACTGAGATTAAAAAGCTCAGCTCCACTCACATCCAGCCTACTGCTGATCCACCCGGCTGTGTCCGACCAGCTTCCTGTGACTGTTCAGCTGCTCTCCTTGCCTTCTCTCACAGGTCAAAGGCCAACCAATGGGTACGGACAAGTCTCTCCAGAACCATATTCTCCAAGCAGCTTTCCCCAGTCACTGCTGCTCTCCCAGAGCTCACTCCACTCCTGCCCACTTGCTGAGCTCGCGTGTAGTCTGGGTTTTTACTTCTGTCTACCTAGATTGGTAATTTCAAAGGAAAATTCATTCCCCTTGCTGCCTTCTGATCACCAATGACAGAAAGGTTTTCTTCTATAGCAACTGCTTGGAAAAGAACGATTCAGGTTGTGTGGAATGAATGATTGCAAAAAAAAATGTGATTATATAATATTCTAGGAAAGTAATATGTAAAATGGCCTTGGTCTCCTATTTATTACTTCACTATTCTTAATTTAAGTCCATAGACATCATTTTACATTTTGTGTGTGAGTGAGTTTCTTTTTTTTTCCATCAACGCAGGGATAAGGCATAAATATCTGAGTTCTATTTACATTTGCTATGGCAACTGTGACAGTGAAGACAGTAGATGTTTTTGAACTTCTATTCCATACTCCTGAGAATCAGAAGACAAGAAGGATGGAGCAGAGCCCAAGAAACACAGTATCAGAATGTGTCTAAGTTCTCAGGACAGGAGCTGCTAACAGTTACAAGTGAGAACAGTTGATGGGAAGCCCGTGGCCATCCCATGCAGATTCAGGTGTGGTCACAGCATTTGTCCCATCAGGTATAAATGGGGTAGAGTAAAGGATCTTTCAGGCCACACCAGCTCATACATCTTCTGCTATCGTCACATGTAAAGGCAGAAGAGCATACACATTTAAATTAAATGGAGGAACATCTCCGCAAGGAGCTGTGTAACTGTCATACCCCAAATGAAGGGCAAAGAGTCTTTACGGCCATCATCGCATAGAGAGTGCTGACACACTTACAGTCCCCATGGGAGAGCCTTGGAAACGCATGTTTCCTAAACTCACGAGTTTTCCACACTGAACCCATTAAAAAGGTAATTAAATCAGGTGAGGAAAATCTCTTGTGCAGTGAGCTACAAAGAAACGCTGGGATTTCTGAGCCCCGTCCATTTCAAGTTGTGACTAATACAATAATGCGTTCGTCCTACACTCAGCCGAGCACTGGCTTCAGAGGCCGGCACTGTGAGCACACTCACACTAGCTTCTCCATGAAGTCCTCCTTTACACTGTGTGAGGTACAACCCTGTCAGTGTGAAAAAATCCCCAGGGGGGGAAAAAAACTTAAAAGAGTCAAGATATATGACAACTTTTGTTTCACTCCAAGGCTGGGCCCAGGCTTTTGGGCGGAATACCCTGGCTGTGTGAATAAGCTAAAGGAAAGGTGTTTTTTTTTTTGTTGTTGTTGTTGTTTGTTTTGTTTTGTTTGTGTCTGGGTGGACGGCAAACAGCTTGGAGCCCGTGTGTAAAAGCTTGGAAGTGAACGGCGCCCATATGTAACCATTGGCGTCACACACAAGTGAACTATGTCCTCCAGTGAGGCCCTGCTGCCTGTAAACATCACACCTCCTGTCAACAGCACAAAGAACTGCTGCCCAAGCACGTAAGAGCTGAGCCTGTGGGGAAGGTGTCAGGCTTAACCCAGAGCAGTTCTCTGGGGCCCCTATAGCTCACGCCTGACTCATAATGAACATCCCACTAAGCCTGTCTCTAAGATGCCAGGAAGCATCTAAACATTTTCAAAAACTCAAACCCCGTGTCTCCCTTGAGAATGAGGACAAACTTAGCAGTCGGCCCCGGTCTGTTTAAAATAAGTTACACAGGCCCACATGTACTGGTATTGTATCGTGCTCTCTCTCTCTCTCTCTCTCTCTCTCTCTCTCTCTCTCTCAAGAGAGGGGTACAAGAGCGTCTAGGAGGGAGAGAGCTCCCAAGAGTGAACCTCAGCAAACTAAGTACTGCCCTCAGCATCCGGGCGTGCTGAGCTCTAAAATGAGTGCCCAGGGCCCTTACACTCGGTGCCTGTGGCCTTGCCGCTGAGCCCATGGGACATCGGACATGGGCTAGCCCCGCTAGCTGCCAGTAGCTGTTTTGGGGAGGTGTTCCACATACTCGGCACCCCTCACATCCTGGGAACTTCAGTACAGTTTAGACATCCTCCTCACAGTTCTATGAGTTTCCCTCTCTGGAGCCACCTACAGAAACTCCAGTCTTATGTGTTGTCTGTCCACTCATCAGCTTCAGATTTCTTTTGAATTTTGGCTAGCAGTGTCCATGGCCAGGTTTTTCTCCCTCTTTTCCATTTCAGTAAACCCACACAAATGCACTACACTCAAGTCTTAGGCTGAATCTTAAGCTCAGTCCCCACGGCTCCATGACTTCTTTGGCCTCTGAGTGTCTGGACAATTTCTTATGCTGAAATGAATGCCAAGAAACAGCTTCCTAGAAACTATGTTGCTGCCTGAAGACTAGATGCCTTTGACATTGACAGGTGAATAAGTCACCCATCTTTACATATAGTCTGCCACAAAGAGTCAGGACATGGACAAAATACAGACATGTTCTTCATGATAATTTAACATGTCTGGTCCTCCACCCAAGTCAGAATAGTGTTCTTATTCCCACTTGAAATCTCATCAAAATAGTTTTTAATGTCAACATTGCTGCTGGTATTCTGGTCTTCTGAGCCCTCATCAAAACTGACTGTTAACTCATCTCAACATTCTAGGGTTTCTCTGATGACACAGGGCAGAGCCCCTACTACTTGGTGGTTTGAATAGGAATGTTTTTTTTGTAGATTCATGTATTTAAATGCTTGGCCCATAATAAGTGGCACTATTAGGTGGTGTGGCCTTGCTGGAGGAGGTGTGGCCTTGTTGGAGAAGGTGTGGCCTTGCTGGAGGAGGTGTGGCCTTGTTGGAGGAGGTGTGGCCTTGCTGGAGGAGGTGTGGCCTCAGTGGAGGAGGTGTGGCCTCAGTGGAGGAGGTGTGGCCTTTGGAGGAGGTGTGGCCTCAGTGGAGGAGGTGTGGCCTTATTGGAGGAGGTGTGGCCTTGTTGGAGGAGGTGTGGCCTTGTTGGAGGAGGTGTGGCCTTGTTGGAGGAGGTGTGGCCTCAGTGGAGGAGGTGTGGCCTCAGTGGAGGAGGTATGGCCTTATTGGAGGAGGTGTGGCTTGTTGTAGGAGGTGTGGCCTCAGTGGAGGAGGTGTGGCCTTGCTGGAAGAGGTGTGGCCTTGTTGGAGGAGGTGTGGCCTCAGTGGAGGAGGTGTGGCCTTGCTGGAGGAGGTGTGTCACTGTGGGATGGCCTTTGAGGTCTCACGCTCAAGCTGTGTGCCTACTGTGACACACAGCTCTCTTCCTGTGCCTCCGGATAAAAATGTAGGACTCTCATCTCCTTCTCCAGCACCATGTCTGCCTCCATGTGGCCATGTTTCTCGCCATGATGATAACAGACTAAACCTCTCAAACTGTAAGCCAGCCCCAGTTAAACGGTTTTCTTTATAAGAGTTGCCATGCTCACGGTGTCTTCACAGCAATAGGAACCAAGATAAGACAGGGGCCAAGCATCAAATACATTAATCTGGTAGATGAATGTCATAATTGTTCATAACATACACTCAGAAATGGATCATTTATCTCACATTAAAACTTTGAAATAGAGATTATGAAAGCATCAACAACAAAAAAGAAACTCATACATAAAAATACATGAATTTTGTTCAAATTAATCATGTTAAGACAAAAGGGATTTAGATCAGCCATGCTTAAGAAACTTTCACAACATAATTCAGGGTTTTTAAAAATTCCAAGGCCATCTTGAACAGAGCAACAAATCTGGTAGAACCACCATCCCCAGATTCAAGGCAGACTGCAAAGTTTGACAGTAGACTAATGGTGGCATAAAAATAGACACAGTGGACTATTCAAGTGAAATAGAGCAGAGGTCCCCAAATTAACTCTGAAACCCACAACCAAAAGGGGAAAGTGCAATCCAAACACATCATGCTAGGAAACCGGACACCAGCAGACAGAATGCTGAAACCCAACTCCATTCTGATGCAAAATCAGCCTTTTACAAAAAGCAAGTTGAAAATGGATCAAAGACCCACGTGTAACATCTGAGACCATTCACATACTACACAAAGACAAGGGAAAGTCACAATTTGAGCCCAGCAAATGAGCTTTAGAAAAAATGACTCCTAACCCTATGAACATTTGTAGGCAACTGTCTTTGCCACCATATCTGTGCATATGTGAGGAAAAAATGGAGAACAGCCTCAGCCAACTTCTCGGGCAGTGACCTTCAATCTTCCTAACGCTGTGACCTTTTAATACAGCTCCTCATGTTGTGACGAACCCCAAACATAAAATTATTTTTACTGCTACTTCATAACTGTAATTTTGCTGCTGTTATGAACTGTAATGTAAATATCTGATATACAGGATGTCTGATAAATGACCCCTGTGACAGGGTCCTTTAACCCCTAAAGGGGTCACAATCCCCAGGTTGAGGACCACTAATCTAAAAACCAAGTGTCCTATTAAAAGCTAAAGTATGCTATTTTAAAAGAAGACTCTTGCCTTTAGACAGGTAATTCTCTCTTGAGCTGTATGTAACATTTCTCCAATTTTTACCTTTTCACAAATCCTCTAAGATATGTGCAGGAAAACTGGTCCTCAAGGGACTGAATACCGAAACTCTACTCCATCCTGACACAAAATTAGCCTTTTACAAAAAGCAGCTAAAAATAAATCAAGTACCAAAGACTGGGGACGTTTCCTATCATATTTTGGGGAGTCCAGCGCTTTTAAAGGCATTCTCATCTCCCTAGAAAACTAAAACCAAAAACAGACCGTGAGAAGCCCCACGGGGAAGACGCACCCTCTTTGTCGTGGTGGTGGGTGATGGCATCCTGAATCGTGTCAGCAAGGCCAAAGCGGACCTTCTGGCTCTTCGCAGGCTTGATTCTCTTCAGGAGCCCTTCCTGCTTCTGGAATACTTTTTCTCGCTCATAGTAGGCTTTGATTTGCTCACAGCGCATGCGCTTCACCAGACGCTGCCGCTGGCCCAGGGGGAGGGACTCCAGCAAGCACTGGTCAATTTCCATCTCATGGGATCGAAAAACGTTACATAGCTGGTAGCAACCTGAAAGAAGAGAGAAAAGTCACTGGGTACACTCTTAGTTCACGCCAACACTACACACTCACCAACACAACAACAGCCATGGCCATGAGAGAGTCTGTATTGTCCACTGCATTCCTGATCCTGCAGTGCCCGTCACATTTCTGATCCTGCAGTGCCCGTCACATTTTTTATTCTACAGTGTCCACTGCATTTCTGATCCTGCAGTGTCCACTGTATTCCTGATTCTATAATGTCCACTGCATTTCTTATTCTACAGTGTCCACTGTAGTCCTGATTCTATAATGTCCACTGCATTCCTGATTCTATGATGTCCACTGTATCCCTAAATCTGCAATCCCCCTGCAGAGCAGAAACAACTACACTACCTCCTCTGTTTAACATGCAAATGCAGCGTGACCCATTTTACAGAACAGGAAAGTAGTGGCACAGCACCCACAATTTCATAGTAATATTACTAAGCAAAAAACAGAATATGAACCTTTCCTCAACAGTTATGAACTCAGCCCATCCTTCAAGATGTCTATAAATCTACACAAAGGGCTCAGCTGTTTAGTCACTGAACTCAATTATGACTGAATATTAAGAACTAAACTGTTGAAATTTGGGACAAAATTTTACATGTAGTTCCTATTTCTGCTTCTCCTTCCCTTGGCAAACCTTCACACTTACAAACACCAGGTGCGCTGATAAGACCATTCCCCTGCGACTCTTTCCAAACATCTTAATAAAACAGGTCTCCACTGTGTGGCATCTTAGCTGGCACAACGGGATGGAACTTGTAACATATGCTTTCAGTTGTCCATAGCGTTAGCCATTATTCCCACTAACTTCTAGCGGACCCCTTTTCCTTGTGATAGGTGGCACTTGTTTCTAAGAAACCTAAGTACAGTAAAATATAAATACAGACTTGGCACAGAGATTGAATTTGTATCATCTCAAAATTATGGATAAAATTATGGCTGTCACAATCATCATCTTATTAATTTAGTGACTGACTGGATTCATCATTCTGGAATTTAGAACATTCACTTTACTTTTTAATTATATCCTTTCTACAGAACCACAAAAGGCCCTGGGACAACACTGCACAAACACATTTACCATGTGGGTAAAGCCTATGACTGAAAGAAAATTATCATTATGAATCATCAAATCTGGCTCATAAATTCAGTGAAGTGTCTAATTGCTTTTAAATAAACAAAGTCCTTTCTGTATGTTTGCATCTATGGACTCCGAATGGGGTAGGTGTGGATGTGACCCAGAGGGCAGTTTGTTGGAGTTCACTCTCTCCCTCCGCCATGTGGGTCTTGGGGATCCAACCTGGGTTATCAGGCTTGGTGACTCCTGAAACATCTCTCTAACCTAAAACTTTTGCTTTTTAACCTAATGCTTTAAGAGCGGACCTAGTCTAGACTAGCCAGGCACTGTGTGCCCCAAACTGGCCTCAAACATATGATCCTCCTGCCTCAGATTCTAGAGTCTGGGAGTTACAGGCCTATGTGACCATGTCCAAATATATGCTCATTTCTTAATGCATGTGGGCCCAGAGTCCCAGTCAAGGTAACAGCTCTCTACTCATGCACAAAATGTGGCTGATTCTATGCTTAATGTGGCAAAAGAAAACAGCTGTGAAGTCTCTACATCATCAAGAAGCTGCTCTGTTTCCTGTTGCTTTGAAAGGACAAGGTGTGTAAATACTCTGTGTGCCACCCTGTTCTCACTGTTACAACGCAGACCACTGTTCTCACACACACACCACGTGCCAAGATGCCTTTCTCTGTTTCACAAGAACATGGAATTGAGAAAAGTTGTGGCTTTTCTACCATCCAAGAGACGTTTGTCTACTATAGACAAAAGAGCTTCACTAGACTCACAAGCAAGAAAACGTGGCGTCTCCTGAAACCAGCTGTGTCTTATGCAATTGTCTACTTCCATCAAGGAGAAGCGTCTAAAAGTGAGAGAAGAGTCAGCTAGCTGCCCTTTCCAGTGCTCTCGACAGGGACAGGCAATGGTAGCTTTCAAACCATGGCATGGAAAGCTGGTTTAATGAGAGCCCTGACTGAAGCTGCAGAGCCTCTGAGTGTCGAGGCCACCTTTTAAAGGTCAGGGGTAAATTGAGGCAGGACTGATCCATGACTGATCACCAGCCAACTTTTCTCTGTGGATATAAAGCTTGATTCTCTGACCCAGAACTGCTTGTAAACAGAAGGGGCCCTTGTGGCTTTTGAAAGGGGTAAAGAAATTTTACACACACACACACACACACAGACACACACACACACACTCTCTTGATAGATGAAGAAACAAGCTCCATCAACTTGCATATACCAGCAAAATCTTTCAAGCAGTATAAAAATTACAATGTGTTTACATTCTATTTTTCATTTAGTGAATGCTCATGAAAAAGCAGTATGTTCCCCAATACATTTAACGTGAAAAACATTTACGTATTACTGATGATGAAGACAAATTATTTTCAAGAACCCACATACATTTTGTAACTAACCGACCATCTATAGATTAACTAATTTTAAGCAAAAAAGGTAATTTTTCAACCAGGTTTTCTTTACCTACAGGTTGCAATTGGCAGTTAAAAAGAAAAAAATCAATCATCTTAAAAAGTAACCTTATAAAAATCTTCAGAGTCAAATCTAAACTTTTATATAAAAACAATCAGCTGTCTCTTTTAAATCCTCAAGATGCACATCTACTCTTTAATACTTTTTTTATTAAATCATGTTAGGAAGCTGAGGGCAAAAATGGGTAGGAGAACTTAATCATCACCTTGATCACCAGCCCAGCTTCAGCGAGAGAGTCACACCAGCAACTGGTCATTTGGGCTATTATTTTTGCTCCCTGACCTCAAAAGATCCCCAGCTCAACTGTTTAGAGTGTGCCTTCCTGAACTTCCAACTGTTCCCTAAGATTTTTCTACAGAAACAAACATCTTAACTTAACCATATTAAGCCATCTATTTTTCTACATTCTTTCCAAGGGTGGTGGTCACTGATAATAATCTACCTCTTTCCAAGTGTGGTAGCTGAATCATTAATCTGCTCCAGCAGCAATGATCGAAAAGATCAAGCACTGTTTATTCCAAGTGGCGGTAACACTTCCCTGTGAGGGGCTGGAAGCCCTCTTAGAGTTTTCATACAACTCTGCTATGCTCTGAGGGACGGAATCACACCAGTCATGGTCATGCTAACCAGTGGGCCACATGGCGTGAGCTCTACATCGGTTTTGCTGCTCCTCCTGCACTGCTCTCAGCATCTGAGAGCGCTCATCAGTGTTAGGCGGGAAGTGTTCCCAAGCGATCATTCAGAAAACTGTACCACATTTGACTCATTGACTTTGAGCTGTTGACATTTGGCTTCTGTGACTGTCGTGACTTGTCAGTAGATACCCAGGGGACTGTCAGGCTACAGGGAAACCTACGGAAGCAAGCAGCACCCCAGAGGGCCTTGCGTGGATGAGCACAGTGTTGACAGGGGGGATAATCTAATAAACACAGTGCTCTTCCGCTGCTGGGCTCTGAGGAAGGGCCTCTTGGTAAAAGTGCCAATTAACTTCCAAGGACTCTGCAGTGACAGCCATGTGTAATCCGTGACAGGCTTCCAACGGGGTCAGCAAAGCTAACGTGTCATAATGTCTCCACGTCCACAGCCACAGTTGCTACACTTCACAGTCACACATACTCATTTCTAGTATATTTCTCTTCCTGTTGATTTCTTAGGTTATCACACAAAGTAATGGGTTTCCTTGTGACATTTCCATGCATATGTCTCAGAATACGTTGTTCTAATTTGGGATTTTAACATATTTTATCGTCAAATAGAACCATATGCTTTGACTTTTAATAAATTATAAGTTGATTGTAGTCTAAAAGTATTTGATGTGTTGTGATGATTTTTTTTTTTTTAATTACAGGTTAATCAGCAGAGACCTGTGGAAGAGAGATCGCCATTCTGATAGCTAACACATGAAAAATAACAGTTAGGATAAACAGTTTTATGTGGCTGCTGACTCTCTGTAAATTATAGGCAGGGCAATACACATGACCCTAAGCATGGCTTCATGGGATGCTACAGGTGGGCCATCAGGCAGGGGAGCAGGGACAGGAGAGGGCTGCACCCTTCAATGCACACCTCTGTACTCGCGCATTCTGAGCGTGGGCGGGGGTTTCTGACTGCCTCAAGTCCTCAACATCTGTCTGGACAGCAGCAGAGCAGGACTAATAGGGACTGGTCTCCTCTTTCCTGGCTCACTATCCTGTGTGGAGCCTCACACAAACTGACACTGAAGACAGATGAACGTGGATCACAAGAATGCCTGCAGAACACAGGGTGTGCTTACTGCTGTCACAGGGAATGACCGGGTCTGCACAAAATCAGCTTTCTCCTTAGAAACAAGTACATGGGCATCCCAGAGTGAAGGCCCGGCCTGTGATACCTCACCTATCACGCTGTGGTCCCCTCTTCCTAACCGATGTCTCTAAGCCCTATGGCCACGGAGGCTACTTGTCACCAGTGACCACACTCAGAGCCTTTGTCTTTGCCTAGAGGGGGACATTCCAATAATGAGAGATTACCCTGACTTGACTGACCAAGAAGTACATGTCCACGGTGGCTGACCAACTATGCTTTGGGAACGCTGTCTCAACTGTTAGCACCAGCTACGGTGATACTGGACCTTAACTATTTTCCCACAATGCTCAATTGTGCTGTGAGAATGCTAACGTTTCTGAATGAACACTTTCATTCTCTAGAGAGTAGGGTGCTGGTGGGGTGGAAATGGGCTCTTTGACTTGCACTGCTTTTTTTTTTTTGTCACAGTGTGGGTTTCTCTATATGGTCAACTTCATGCTCCACAGTGACATCAAAGTAGAAAACATCACACACAAAAATATTTTTTATGACCATCCATTGACTAAAAATTGAAAAACACTCCAGCCAATTGGTAAATCACTTGGTCACTTGGCAGTTCTATTTAGTTGGTCTAGTACATATTGATATTTTAGGACCCTTCTAGATGGGTTCCCATGTCAAAGTCTCAACACACTCTGTTTTCTGGAGGCTTCTGCCTTTGCATAGCTTGGGCTGAGCCACACCCCCATGCCAAGGCCAGCACGAAAGAATGGTTTGCCAGTCTCCTGTGACTGATCCTTTTATGAGTTTTGAACTAGAGTTTGGAGCGATTGTCTTACATGAACGAGCTTCATATAGCTGGGTAAGAACAAAATATAGCAAAAGGCTTAATGTATTTCTGGCACAATTGAGAATACAAAGCTTTTTACTCAAATTCCCAAATCACATAGGGACTTTTGGAAATAAAATAAAAACACTGCAATTTTCCCCATGAAATGAAAGAAAATACGCTTTATAATATGTTAGAAAGAAAGTGTATTTGGGTAAAGTTAGGAGAGTGAAGTGCCGTGTGGAGGAGGCTGCCGCCCACGGCAGAATCTGACTAGGATGCTCACACTGCTGGCTGGGCTCACACCCGTCTCCCATGAGCCGCATGGCCCCGGCAAACGACTCTCCTGGATGGTGTTAACCGCAGACACCGAGAGGCACACACACTGTCTCCAGCGTCACTGAGACTGGCCGAGGAGGCTCTGCGTTACAAGAGGTATCCCGGCCAGCTCTGACATTGCCCAGGGCCATATAGTTTTCCTCTTTCCTATTCAGTTCTCCTCTGTGTTCATCCCCCTCTAGGGATGAGGACTGACAGGCGGTCCCAAGACATAGTGTTTCTGAATGCTCCTCTCAGAATTTGCTTGCAAAGGACACACTCAAATACATGTAAGACATAGTGCAAGATAGGCACCCACACATATGTGTACACAGACGTATGTATGCGGTCACATGTGGTCTTTACAGTTATCTATTAATGATCATAATTTGAAAGACTGACTTTTTTCAAATATTCATTGTTCAGACAGAGTGTCTCACCACAGCCAATGCTGACCTGGAGCGTACCTGATCTGGTACGCATAGCCCAGGATAGCGTGCCCTGGAATTCTACCCAAATAACTTTAGTATTGGGATCACAGGCATAAATCTATTAACTGTTGTAGATTATATATGCATATATGTATATGCTTAAACTAAATACAGGCTCAATATGTGCTGATGCAAATCTCACGAAGATTGAAAATGCTAAGGCTATAGGTCTTAAAATGGTATTTAAAAGAGAAAATAATAAGTAAAGCAAAGAAATAATGACACACATGCTAAAGAATTAATGTGGGCCTTTATTTGGATTATACACAAGTTAACTTAAATGTGAATCAAAGGTCTGAATATAAAGTTTACAACTACCTGAAGAAAACAGACTTCATGACATTAGAAAAAATACCCAAAGCACAAGGAACACCAAGGAAATGGACAGTGAGACCTCACAAAGTTTGTAAACTGTTGAGCATCAAAAGACACTGAACTGAATAAAACAAACAAACAAAAAAAACAAAACAAAACAAAAAACAGTGTGTACGATAAGAGAAAGTGTCTCAAACCATAACCAGTCAGGAAAATGGCACACAGAATACACGAGGTACCATTACAGGCCAACCCTGATCAAAGTGGGCAAATAACTGGACAAACATCTGCCCAGAAATGGCAAACAGGTGATCCACAGCCTACAGACATTCCAACCCTACCCTGTGCCAACACCACTCACCACTGCATGTCCAAACCACAAATAAATAGGACTTAAACCACAACGAAATAGGACTTAAACCACAACTAAATAGGACTTACTATCCACCATAGCAGCTGCTAAGTAGACACATGGCTAGTTGCACGAGATTGTAACAACAATCGTAGTATTTATCATACTTCATAAAAATGTTTTTTGTAAATTCTGAAAGCTGAGAGTAAGGCTGTCGAGGCAAGAATGAGCAAGCTTACACACAGGTACTGAGCACTCGAGCATGTGTGCGCGCACACACACACACAAAAACACACACACACACACACTCTGGTATCTGTGAACTCAGCAACTCCCTTGGACACGTATTCTTAGCATCCATTGTTACAACAAGACCCAGATGCTTTTTGTGCCTTTTCTTCTGCATAGAAGATGGCTATAAAACAAAGGAACAATTGGGATTTTCAAAGAGAAGAGCATAATCGCTTCTACGTCCTCCCCCAGCTGTATGTCTACAATGAAGCAAGGATGTCTGAGAGGCTGAGAGCGTAGCATCTTTGAAATAGAAAGAATATATCCTTCCTCACAGAACAAAACATAGAAAGAAATTCTATTTCAGCAAGATGCACACACTACAGTCTGAAGAGGTCTGAAGATTGAGGTTCACAGTATCTCATTTAATTCTTCTCTGAAAGTTGGAGACATGAACTATTTCAACAAAGCTTAAGAATTTGAGTTAAGCTTAAGAAAATCAATTTACTGTTTTTCAGATTTCTTTAAAAATTTTTTCAACTTTTTAGTTTTTGTACCTAGATGACATTTCTTGGGCTCCCATCCAATTGTTTCCACCTACTCTGGTGAGGAACCTGGTAAAGGCTTTCTTTATAAAGAGAAATGGAAATGAAATAAACACATAGATTTACTGTGTATTATATATTTCTGCACCTGATTTCCTATTAGTATTTCTCTAATGATAGGTTACTTGGTCATGACACACAGCCTGATGGTGTAGACTGAAATCATTTTACTCTTCATCCTTTGTTTCTGGTGGCAAAATCCTGAATACTGTTGCCTAGATTCCCCACTCATTTCTAGTGCTTCTTTCAAGCAAACCAAACCTGCTTGGCTTGTCCTTGGCACTTTGTCCTGTGCCTCAGGTGGCCCCACAGTGACTCCCTCTGCTGAAGACCGCACACGGGCTTGCCCGACACAGGGAATGCTGGCCACTCAAAGTCCCCACAGCTGCACCCATCCCAGCGATCTGCAGCCCCACGGCTGGGGCTTCAGACCCACGCTCGCTCGGCTGCACGCTCGCTGGGAATGCTGCTCAAAGGCATTTCCTCTCTGTGCCTCACAAGGAGCCGATGGCGAAACAAGTGTGAAGAGCAGACAGAGGCTCTCTGTCCTCAGACGTTCTCTGGGGAAGGCCTCCTCTGGAGAAGGCCAGCCCTCTAAAGTCAGAGCCTCCCACTGACAGCTGCTCAGGGTGGGCCATGCTGTGGCTCTCAGACCTGTTTTTCCTGGTATTCTAAATCCCAGGAGTGCACAGCTGTCTCTCAAGACTGGAAACCTGGCATTGTCGCTCTGCTCTCTGTAGTTGAAATGGTGCTAACCAAACATGGACTCCCCACTTCTCCACGCCGCAGCCACTGGGGGTTTTCTTTGGGGTTTGTATGCAGTGGGAAAAACTGTAGACCCTGTGGCCCTGATATGCTTATTTGAGCGTCCAAATTCTAAAGAACTCTGAGCTCTGTATCCGCTTGAACATAATGCATTATTCATCAACCTCCTCATCTCCAGTTGGAAGGGACTCAGCTCCCATTGCTGCCGCTCAGGGTATTTACTAAGCAGTGTCCAGCCAGTCCTAGCAGGAGTCTCAGCATTCAACCCCCCCTGGCCTTCTGGAACAGGGAGTTTAGTCCACGCCCTGAAGCAGCATCCTAAGGTGAACAAGGCATGTTTCAGATACTACACCAAAGATTATGGGCTTCTACTCATTCCTCATCAAGGTCCTTTCCTATAACTCAAAACTGTATGTTCATGCATTTCAATTTCATAGCTATAAGTAAAAAATGTAAATTTAGACCTATTTATGAATCTTAAATCATTTAGACACTACTTTAATATGAAATGCTTCATTTTCCTAAAAGGAACTGAGACAACACTGAAAACTCCCATTTAATTTTAATTCATGATGTTTATTCTGCCCCTTTCCAGGATAGATATATTAGGATAAAATAGTATGATAATTTGTACTCTTTGGGGTGGGAAGAGACTTTGAAGCTGAGATGATTCTCATTGCTATTCACATTGATTTGTAAGAACTTTCAGATGAAAGAACGTCTTCAAGTTCATCTCAGAGACCGTCAGCAGAACAAAGGATGGGTGCAGCCCACCATTGCATGCTCAGCACAAGGGCACTGACCACCTGGAGCTGGATGGCTGCACTGCACACCTGGCCCTTCCGCTGCCGGCACCACACTCTACCAGGCAGGTATGCCTAAAGCACCAACACTGACTAATACAGGATGACAGAGTGGGAGCGAAAGTTGGTCACGATTCAAGACTGAACGCTGATGTTGCCTGAGTCCATCACAAAAACTCAGCGCTAAACAGGGTCAATGACTGGCCCTTTCGGGGTGTGATCCGAGCTTGGACAACTCAGGATTCTTCCGTGAGATCTGATTGATAAAAATTGTACTTGGAAGACTGCTTTTATAGGCATATCTTGCCTTAAGATCATCACAGGCATCTGATGCTATTACCTTCTGAGAATTAGGGAGAGGCAGAGAGAGAAAGAAAAAGAAAGACTGGCCTCGGTTACCCTCAGATACCAGCACTGCAGCAACTGAAGGCAGAATAATGTCAGTTTTAGACTTTCTAGGTATCAAGGATGTTTTCCAGAGAGGCAATCCAGCAATTCCATTCTGTGTTTGAGCCACTACAAA
The DNA here is from genome assembly GCF_907164565.1 of Psammomys obesus. Taxonomy (NCBI): domain Eukaryota; kingdom Metazoa; phylum Chordata; class Mammalia; order Rodentia; family Muridae; genus Psammomys; species Psammomys obesus. The sequence continues at coordinate 8,247,373 of NW_026590699.1, forward strand.
TGATTTCTGTCTACGGCCAGCAAGGGACTCATGAAGAAGGCAAGTCAGGGTTGTTGCGGGGTGCACCCTTCCAGGACATCGGCTCACAGGCACACCATAAGACACGTATTTTTATTTCTTCTGCCTACGTGTGTACAGTCTGTGTGCAGCATTCACAGGAGCCAGAAGGAATCAGATGCCCTGGAACTGAGGTTGCAGACAGGTGTGAGCTGCCGTGTGTGTGCTGGGACTCAAACCTGGGCCCACTGGAAACCAGTGCTCTTACCTGCGGAGCCACCCCTCCAGTTTATGTGGAGGTCAGAGGACAGCCTGTGGCAACTGGTTCTGTCCCTCCACCACGGCCGCTCCAAAGACGGAAGTCAGGCAGCTGACACCCTCTGAGCCGTCTCACTGGCCACTCTGTTCTCCTTTTGCCATGGACATACATCTCACAGGATCACCAGGAATGATACACTACACGGCATAGTCGCTACAGATCTGTCAGTTTTTGAGCTTTCAGGTTTCAGGTAGCTTCCTGTTTCCTGCTCGTTATGTATTATACTGAAGATAGAACACAAAATCCTCTCAATCAACTGCTAGTAGACCAAGTATTGACTGACGCCTTCTACGCTCCTGCTGTAAACTAAGCCATGGAAAGTCCAAGTCCCTGCTTACAAAGGTAGGGCTGAAACTGAAGCTCACATGCATATGAAAGGGGCAGAGGGACAGAGGCCAGTGCGCCATGGGGACGAGGGAGTCTGTTTCCAGAGCACAGGGCCAGCCTGGCCCTCTTAGGCCTTTTGACAGCACCCAACTCAATCCTTGCATTTAACACTTCCTTCGTCTGAATGTGTCTGACAACTTGCTGTGAGACAAAGGTCTCTCTAATTGTGCTTCAGGGATCAAGGAGAGGCCACATATTTTTTCTTCTTCTTCCCACATGTTTGTAATGTATGTGCATGTGTGTATGTTTGCATGTGAATGTGAGCACGGGCATGCATGTGCCAAGGAGGCCACACGAAAGTCAGAGGACAACTTGAGTCCTTGCCTGCTGTGCTGTTTAAGACAGGCTTTGTGCTTGTTCACTAGTAGGCATGCCCAGCTACCCTCCCACGAACTTGCAGGGCATTTTCTCCCTGTAAGGACACGAAGATTGCAGGCACATGCGGCTTTATCCGGATTTACAACTGTTTTTCCTGCAGGGCCATCTCCCAGGCCTTACAAGAACACAGCAGTCAACATTCGTCTCCCCCTGCCCTTTGGCGTGGAACAGCTCTGTGTTCGGCCACAGTTGCAGCAACAGAACGTGTCTGGGACCAACCATAAAACATGCGTCCATTTACTCACTCAGACACTAACTTATCCACTCATTCAAATGTATGTTAAGAGGCTGCTAAAAGAGAAGTTCAGCATTTAATCAAGTCTCCATTAGTCATCCTGTTGCTTACCAGCTAAGAAAAAGGGAGTGTCACTGAGCCATAGTCAGACTGAGACACGGTAAGAGAGACACCAGGATAATGAGGAACTGGAGACTGACCTGGGATTGGTCCTGAAGTCTCTTCAAGGGACAATGATACTTACCCAAAGAGGTTTGGACAGCCTTCTCTCTCCACCAGCCACGCTGGCTGCATCTGTAATCTGAATTCCCATCAGCAGGGGACACGAGGCCATGTTCTGCTAGGCAGAGCTTACACCAGCTTCTCAGGGACAATTACCTATGACATGCTTCACGAGGAGCTGGTGAGGTGACTGAGAACAAAGTAAGAGAGGCAGCATGTGGCTCTGCCCACATTCAACCCACAGATGTCTGTGGTGCTGGCCTCCGTCGAGCCCTTTCATGCTGAACTTAAAAGGTGATGGTGTTGGATTAAAGAAACAGGAACTGGAAATTTGGGAGATACTTCCATCGTGAAAGAGCATCATGCTCTTCAATAAAAAGGCATAGAAATGTTTTTTGCATCCATGAGGCATGTCTGTCATTAATTTTGCATTTGCTGCTAACTCATTCAATCAGTAGCTTCCTCTGCTGCCTTTCTCACTGGAAAGAAGAGGAACAGCCAGCTGATCTCACAAACTGGTCATTAATTTGCATCTGCCTCCCCTGCCATTCCTCATTTCTAGATAATAAATAATTCAAGTCTCTTAATCTCCCTTCTTTAGAGAATCCTTTAGCTTCTCGCCTTTAATTAATCTCAAAATTCCTTACTCTCAGCAAAAGACCTTTAAAGATCAAATAAACAAAACAGGACAGCAGTTCCATGCACCGCTGACTCATGCAGGTTTATCAGGGTGTTTTGTTTGCATTTTATTATCTTTGTATATAGAGAACTTCTAGCTAGATTTCTTAGCCATAAGGATCCCTTGACCTCTCCAATATGATCTCTGGATAGTGTCCTGAGTATACAATACAGCTTAAAGGGCCTCAGTTGGTGAAGCACTTACATGTAACTCAAAGCTACATAAAGCATTCATCCCTCCAGAAAGCAGTGAACGAAATCTCTGGTTGGAAGCTCCAGTGTTCACTGATGGCTGTTTTCACGCAATGGCACACTAGAAGCACGAGGCTTGGGTTCCACTCTGGCCTTCATTCATCTACAGCAGTGTGTGAACACAGCTCCCTTGACATCAGCGATCACTGACTCCCATCTTTCTAGCAGTTATTGCGGTGATGGGAGTGTTGAAACGATGCGATCATTTTCTTTTCACTAGCAAGCTCAAGATGCCAGCAGAGTAATGAAGTACAGCACCAACACAAACCTTCCACGGTTTTTCTTTCACTCCCTGTGGAGACTGAACTTCAGCCCTTCATATTCTCATTGATGGCTCCAGACATACAATGAGAGATAGATGGATTCTGGTGTTCAAAGACAAGGAGGAAGTCCACAAGACACGTGTGATCCTCTGTTGCTAGTAATCACCCCTACAATACACTCCCTATTTTAAGATAGGTGCTTTTAAGCACTAAGTCCCTTCTCCGTCTATGCCCATGTGAGCTTAGTACTCAAGTGTTTCATATATTCACTCTATCCTGTGATGTCCCTCGCTTGAACTTGACTTCCGTTTCCCTATTGGCTCTTCTGGATGTGTAGGCCATGAATGAGGTCCCTGGGGAATGTCCCTGAGCACACTCCACATGCACAATCCTGTCACTTCTGCACACACGGCTTGTGTGTTTCTCCTGTGTTCTCCTTTGAAGACCTCTCAGCACCTTTGTAGATGTGACAAAGGATTTGTAGATGTGTAGGGTTTCTAACAAATAAAACAAATGAAATCCTTGAAATCCTTGTAGATGTGTAGAGGTGCCTGCCTGGCACATCTGACCTGAACCATTTCTTTTATGGATGTCGATTTTTCTCTCTTTTCTCACTGTAGTTGTCAACAGAGTAGTAAAGACTCCCCCATCTCTGTCACAGACATCTCCCTTTTGAGCTTTAGTCTAGTGCAACACCATGTGTACAGCGTTGTACACAATGGCATCTAGGCAGCTCTCCCAGAGCTCCTCCAGCCTGTGCTAAGCCTGATCCTTTGCTATGTTCCCATAGGAAGCTCACAAATACTACCACAAACTTCCAAGCCTGCCCCAAGACCGTGTGGGATTGGTTCCAATTCTCTTTTAAATTCATACTTTCTTTCATCCTCAGGCATGTAAGTTATCGCAGGCGCCACTCATGAGCTTCCTGAACACTGCTGCTATGCCCTTCCGATCATTGTTCACACATGATCTCCCTATGCAGATCTTTGATTCTTCTTCTTCTTCTTCTTCTTCTTCTTCTTCTTCTTCTTCTTCTT